>NC_140936.1:42821312-42931312 GCF_014529385.1 Adiantum capillus-veneris | reverse complement strand
TAGGTTAGATTTAGATTTACGTTAGATTAGATTTAGGTTTATTTAGGTTAGATTAGATTAGATTTAGGTTTATTTTGAGTTAGATTTACGTTAGATTAGTTTAGGTTTATTTACGCACGTTAGATTTAGATTTACGTTAGATTAGATTATTTTGAGTATAAGATTAAATTAGATCTAGATTTATGTTCGATGAACCATGTAGACCAGCAATTCCACAACAGTCTAGCGGTGGTGGTTGTTGTGGCAAGGCGCACGTCATTTCTGGACCTCATGTGTTGCAAAGTCCCTAGGACACACCGAGGAGTGTCCCTGCTTGTGAGACTGCTCAGACTACACCAAAGGATTATATTGCCTACGCGTTTGAGAGTGTTGTCCCAGCCACTGCATCGGAGATGCCGAGGAGTGACCCGCACACTGCATCGAGGTCGCCTAGAGACCTAGACGATGAGCATTCATCAGACAAGGTTGCTATAGTTCACGGGAGAGACATGCCAAAGAGATACGCCTACCTCATCAATCGTATGTCCGATGAGATCATTATGACCCTTGAGGGGAAGCAAATGATGGGCCGCATACGATAATTGTGTAGACGGGTTTTTCTGACACACTGTAGTCTGTCATGGTCTCTTGGAGGGCTCAGGATAAAGCCTCCAAGGATTATCTTATTGCTACGCTGCATCGGGAGTTTCCAGTTCCCTCTGTGGAGAATACATTTGACGAATCTTGGATGAGGAGACGCATGCGCGACTACATGAAGCATCGGAGGTCAGATGCACAGATGCTAGACCTAACTGGCTTGAAAGAGAGGACTGAAGGGGTATCAGGGAGGAGAGGAAGACCAATCTAGATAGGTGGTGGCAGCAGAGGGACACAGCAAGAGTTTGCATCAAGATGGGATTATCCCATCACCTGGGGAGTGGCGGCTGGGCCAGCTTTGAGGAGGATTTTGTCCCATCACCTAGATCATGGATCGACGGGGTGGAGAGGTGAGATTATTAAACTCTTGCATTGAAGTATTTGTATATGTGAGGCCCATTCACATCTACGCAGCTAGTAGCTCCATTGATATGTCTTTTACCCTTCAACGGAGCGAATCACCACATGTTCAATTAAGTTAGATTTAAGATTAGATTTTGGATTGAGTTTTTACATTAGAGTCTACCTTCGAGATTACGGTAATAAAATTAGAGTTAGACGAACTGTGATCCCTCTCTTCCTCTCTACGGATGCAACCTTAAGCTGGAAAGCTTTCAACGGCATGATACTCAGATTGGAGGCCAACATGTAATGTGTTAAGTAATCCCTCAAACAAAGATCTACTATGAAAAGATGTTAAGATGTTGTGAAATGCTACAGCTAGAGAAGAGGCAAAGGGGTTTTGTCCACTACATGCACTATCATGTAGACGTGGGTGTGTAGATTTCTTGTACCCACAAATATAGGCATTGATCAATAAAGACGAGATTATAACCCGGTGATTCTGATCTCTGTGCACCTCTAGACCGAGGTGAGCGGGGATTGGACATGACTAGAGAATGTGAGGTAGTTTATAGTGTGAACAAAGAGAGAGAGAGAGAGAGAGAGAGAGAGAGAGAGAGAGAGAGAGAGAGAGATAAGACAAAGAATTCCAATAGAAGATTAAATTTGTTGTCCAGGTTATAAGGTTTTTACCCTCATTATGAGTAGTGACAAGGATGTGGGGCCGTCCAACCAAAACACCTATCTCTCAATGAGGATCTTATGTCCTTGTAATCAATGCAAGCATGATGTGCGACGGACAAGACGCGTTTCTTTGCAGCACGTTCACGAATTTGGCGAGTTTGATCTATCTATTATAGATTGAGTTGTTGCCAATTATAACTCGTCGGACTCTGAAGCTGGCCAATAGGTAGCAATCTTGCAACCCAATAGACGTGTTCGCAGGCGCTTTGGTCAAGCAGCATATGTGAGGCCACAAGATGTAGCCTCTGACATCTCGGGGGATGATCATGCAGATCCGATGTGTCAGGTATGTTCATAGTGGAATATATCATAGTGGGAATTGTGTAACAAATTCGTGTGTGGACTTTAATATCATTGTTGTACGTGTTTTGCAGTTTATTTTATCGGTGGCCATTCAGGGATGTTTGTCTCTTGACGTCCGTAGCACAATCTACAAACTTGCGAAGTTGGTGCAATGGATCTCACAAAAGAAGATCAATGTAGACTCCATACCATTCGCCAAACTAAACGCTGCGAAGGTTGTGTGCATGTTTGAGAAACACTTTCCTACTACCATGCTAACCATTCAGCTACATCTTCTTGTTCACATAGTTAATGAGGTGGAAATAGCTTGCACAGTACATTCCAGATGGATGTTCTTTTTAGAACGTTTCATGAAAACGCTCAAGGGATATGTGCATCAGAAGGCACGTTCGGAGGGTAGCATGGCAGAATCCAGTGATGCAAAAGTGGATTTCACAATATGAGGATGCAAAGCAAGAGCGACAAAGGGCTCGAATTGAGTGGAGACATGGAAGACGGTTAACCACCGATGCACTATCCGACGGGTCTGGAGATCCTACCAACATTCATGAGCTTAAGATGGTTGCACAACCAATTGAAAAGCGCACAACATTGTGGTGAAGAAGTGACTGAGGAGGAGTGGGAGTACTCTCAGGGTTGCGCGACCAAGGTAAGTTTGCAATGTACGACTAGTGACTTTCTAGATGTTTGAACGGCCACTCATAATCTTTGTTGGTTGTAGTATAAGTCATACACAGCAGCATGGTGTAAAGGTCGACATTTTAGGGTGGAACTGATCGACAAATTACTCAAGATTGTGGAATCATGGCAAAATTTGAACAGTCTAGTCGACGACAGTCCTCTGATGCAGATCCTGTGGTGGTGGAACTCACTTACTTCGGCACACTACAAGAGATTTTGAGGATCGATTATAGATGATTTTTTGTCGACTTGTTCGACGTGCAATGGTTCAAGATAATCATGGAGGGTCGCAACGTTACTGTGCGTAGAGGAGAGTCTGGTTTACTTGAGGTGGATTCAACTAAGAAATGGATTGACCTAAGAGACAATTTCGTACTACCCGAGCATTGTGAACAAGTAAGTATAAATAGTTAACCTCCAATTTTAGAAGTTATGTGCTTGGAAGCTCTCATGTAAGTTATGTGGCACTGGCAGGTGATATTTCATCCTACAAAGTCTGCATCAAATTGGTGGTACGTCATAGAGGTAGCCCCTCGTAGTGCATGGACGTATGAAGGCTACCATGTGCCAATCACAGCAACATCAATGGAGGAGATCGGAGAAGATGCTCAGTCAGAAGCCGCTGAGGTGGTGCCAAACGAGCATCAAGCTGCTACTCTCTATGGGGTGCATGCAAAGGATCTACAAAATGAAACGGAGGACATCTGTTTAAACAGAGAGCTCTATATAGATATAGGAAGTTATGCTGAGCTTTGTGAGGATGAGAGAGAGACCTCTTAAAGCCATAAATATTGTATTTGAACAATCTAGCTCCGTTTTATAATGTATATTGTATTCACGTGGCTTTTTGTCCATTTCTGTCTATATGCGTCATTGCGTCATTGTATTTAATGGTCTTTGCGTTCACTCCAAGTACATATTCTCTAGCTATGTTCTCACAAGCAGGGACGACGAGCACTGCGCTCCGAGTGGGATGGAGACTGAAGCTGCAATCACAAAGCTGGTCTGCTCAATATAGATGCTGCTCGTCGCACTGTTAGATCTAGTTGATTTGGTGAAAGAGACACTAAGAAGCACTACTACTGCTTCTCAGCGTCTCTTTCACCCGATCAATTAGATTTAGTGGTGGGGCAAGCAACTTCTATGAGTAGACCTTCGCGATGCAGCTTCAGTCTCCATAGCACATGGAGCGCAGTGCTTTTACAAATTCACAAAAATTCAACGAAATCTCTCTACACAAGAATCCCTCCCCCTTTATGAGTCCTCTCTCTCTCTCTCTCTCTCTCTCTCTCTCTCTCTCTACTTTTCCATGTCTTCTTCTCCATTCATTCAATATTAAGTTTAAATGTTTGTGTGTTTAATGCAGGTATGGATGATGAGAAGTTTCTTTCTTCTTTGTCATCCCAGCAGAGACAGTGGTATGTGGAGCGTCTTCGCTCTGGCGCACCATCGCGCGTTCCTACTCCTTTAGCGTCTCCCTTTGTTTTGGAGCATTCAACGCGCTCCGAAGCTTCGGTGTCAACGAGACGATCTTCACACTTGTCTAGGCACAGGCGCTCTAGTGGTGGCGGCGGCGGTTGTTGTGGGGATGCCGCCGTCGATGCCTAGACACCGCCTCGTGTCTAACGAGGCTCTTTACCCTCCCCTTCTTTGCCCACCCTGACACCAGCCACGGAATCGCCATCTACACCAAGTTTTGCACGGTTGATGGTTGTTCCTAGTGGCTACACACCACTAGCTACTCCTCCAGGAGTCAGTCCAGTCGACACTCCTCGTTTTGGGGCCCAGACTCCAGTGGAGACACCTAACGTCCGTACCCCCGTCGACATGCCGCTAGAGACCCCTGCCGGAACACCCAGATTCACGCGTCACAGGCAAGAGGGCTTGGCTTACTCCGTCGACTTCAGCGGCGGCATCATCTTGGATGATGATGGCAAGAAGGTGATCTCGCGCATGCGCGGTCTTTTCTCTCAAGTGTTTAGACACTACATACTAAACACTTGGAGTGAAGTACCAAGTGATTTAAAAGAGAGAGTTATTAGCATGCTGCATGACGAGTTTCCCGTTTCAACACGGGATGACCGCTTCAATGAAGACCTGATGAAGGTTCGAATGTGCGATACTGCAAAGCGTTCCGAAGTGCAAAAAGCAATTAAGCATGGGTGGAACAGACCAGATTGGAAGAATGCAAAGAAAGCAGCGCGCGAGAATCCCGACAAGTGGAAGCAACAAAAGGAGGCAGTCAGAGCGCAAGTAGAGATAGGGAGCTCGCACCACTTGGGAAGCGGCGGGTGGGCATCATTTGGGGCCGATTTTGTAAGTATTTTTGCATTGCTCTTTAGGTTTTATAGTTTAGGGTTTAGGGGTTTTTAAATTCTAACATAATGGATTCTTTGTATGTTTTGACAGTCAGGAAGGGCTTAAACGCCCTGATGGACATTCTGAGTTCTCGTGGCGGCTTGGTTAGTATTAGGGTTTACTCTTTTCTATTTGTTATATTGTTTTATAAATTATATGTTTATACTTACAGAAAGCTGTCTTATTGTTTTTTTTTGCAGAATTCGACAGATATGCCGCTTGGACGCGATTAGACGTCTAATTAGATGATGTCAGTCTAGTCGTAGCTAGATAGCATTAGTTTCCTTTTGTCATAGAATATGTATCATGAGATGATGTTTATACGTCTTTTTGAAAACCATGTATATTTTTTCAATAATGACAATGGTGTTGTAACTATTACATTTGCAAAGTTTAACAATCAAGTGATTTTGCCTATGATGTATACGATTGTCATTGATTTACTTTCATCAATTTACTTTTGTCGGTTTTTTATCTTTATTCTGCAAACGAGACTATGGATGATGGAGTTAATGGTTATATTGTCTTGTGGGTGACTACTTTGGGTCTATATCTAAGCTTGCACTTTCTTTCAAAGGTGAAGCTGGGCTTATCTTGGATTCATTTAGGTTTACTCAATTACTGAAACATTCAATATGGTTGATGGGTTCAATGCCCTGCCACCAAAAAAATATTCTCTCGGGCGTCGCTATGGGCGTCGCTATAACGATCACTATATGCGTTGCTATAAACGTCGCTATAGGTGGCCTTTAATGTCGCTATGATCGTCGCTATATAGCGACGGCTATAGCAACGCATATAGTGATCGTTATAGCAACGCCCATAGCGACGTTCCCGTATCGACGCTGTTGGCAACGGTCTTAGCGACGTCGGGGAGTATAAAAACCCAATGTATTTTCGTCGCTAACAGCGTCACAAGTGCACACAACCTCTTGTAGTGTCAAAACTGAACCAAACGTTCATTCGACCTACTAGAACATGGAAACGACCTTGCTTTTTACTTTAGAACCTTACAATATTGTCAATTAAGTATCTTAAATCAAAATTTCACACAACTGACATTAAAATCTGTTTTTCTTATTTTCAAAAGAGATCCAAAATTTGGGGATCTTACATCGATGCTAATTTAGGTAGCAAAGTAGCTCGCTGCTTGAGTCTTTGTGCTGTAAAATGCTGGATTGGAGCACTATTTTGCAACGATTGGAGTGCTTGTGTCGTCCCCTTCCATGCCTTATAACCACCAGGGGACTTCTTAGCTTCACAAGCTGACAGTGCTTCGAGCCCCGCCAACAACTTGGTGTGACGGGGCCCTAAAGTATGAATAGCAGCGACAAGGCTAACCAATCAGTCAGCATTGACATACACTTACATCAACCAACGAGTGTCCTAGTCATCCAATCTCGTCTAATTGACACACCCGCGTCCCGAGACGGGTGCAATCCAGGACGTTCGATCGCTTTTTGAACTAGGTGTGAACTCGGAAGGTATGTGCACCACACCAAACTTGGTGTGAACTAGGGAGGGTATGCATACAACACCGAAGTTGGTGTGAAAAACAAGGTGAGGAAACACGAAGGCCTGCTAAGATAAGGGGAAGATGAGATTTATGGAGAGTGTCAATGAGTGCCTAAAATCACGTGGAATTTTTGTTGTGTTTAATTATAAAATTATATTATCCATTATACATACATAATCACAAATAGTTTACCACATACCCCTCTAATTTGTAAAAATTCCCAAAATACTCCTCAAAGTTAAAATTTCCCAAAATATCCCCAGTATTTTGTCATAAAATTGAAGGAGTACGAGCGGAAGTACGACGCGAGAGAGAGTGCGAGAAGAAGAGCACGACGATATGGTGAACTCGCTCTACTGTAATGTGTAGAGCATAGTGAGTTCTTATTAGGTTTTTACAAAAGAATATGTGTACATACCTGGCGGCCCGCCCACTTACCTGGGCGACCACATTGGGCTTTATACCCCAACAACCTCCCACTTAAAGTCCAATGTGGTACTTTAAGTCTGAGAGAAGCTACTATACAAGCTAATATACAAGAAATGTAGAGAAGTGATGTACTACCCTACACCTAACTGCTTGCGAAAATGCGCAAAGCTCTCTGAGGGAAGTCCTTTTGTAAGTAGATCAGCAGGATTTTCTGTGGTGTGAACTTTGACAAGCTGAAGGTTCTTATCCTCGAGCATTTCCCTGATGAAATGATACTTCACATCCACATGCTTTGTCTTTGAGTGATAAACTGGATTGCGAGCCAATTGTATAGCACTTTGACTATCACAATATAACACAGGCATCTCTTCTTTGATTCCCAAATCTGTTACTAGTCGATTAAGCCAAATTGATTCTTTGCATGCCTCTGATGCTGCAACATATTCAGCCTCTATAGTAGACTGAGTAACACAATCTTGTAATCTAGAACACCATGATACTGCTCCACCAGCCAATGTAAAGACATACCCTGACGTAGACCTTCGGTTGTCTAAGTAACCTGCATAATCTGAGTCTGTAAAACCCTTTACACTTAGCTCCTGACTCCCTTAGCATATACGCATACTCTTTGTAGCTTTCAGGTATCTCAATATTCCTTTCACTGCCTCCCAATGTTTCTTGCCTGGGTTTGACATGTATCGACGTACTACTCCCACTGCAAATGCAATGTCTGGGCGAGTAGCAATCATTGCATACATCAAACTACCCACTGCAGACGCATATGGAATCTTATCCATTTCAGCCTGTTCTTCCTCAGACATAGGACAATCTTGTTTGCTAAGTTTCACATATGGTGGCAATGGAACACTCAGTGCCTTTCCCTTCTCCATATTGAAACGTTGCAAAACCTTGTCAATATACTCTGTTTGAGATAACCAAATCAACTCCTTGATCTGTCTCTCTCAATGCGCATACCAAGTATATGACTTGCCTCACCCATGTCTTTCATGTCAAACGATTTTGCCATCTTTGACTTCAAAGCTGAAATTTCTTCCAAGTGCTTGCCAGCAATCAACATGTCATCCACATACAAAATAAGGATCAGCCAACTACCATCCTTAGCCTTCTTTGTATATAGACAGTGATCGAACTCACTACGTTTGTAGCCTTGAGAAAGCATAAACTTGTGGAATTTATGGTACCATGCCCTCGGTGATTGTTTTAAGCCATAAAGACTCTTTAACAATTGGCATACCCAATCTTCCTTGCCTTTCTCAACAAACCCTTCTGGCTGCTGCATGTAAATTTCCACATCTAAATCACCATGCAAGAACGCTGTCTTGACATCCATTTGGTGCAACACCAAATCTAATATGGCAACCAATGCAAGAAAGCATCTCAATGTAGTCATCTTGACCACCGGAGAGAAGACTTCATCAAAGTCAATGCCTTGTTCTTGCTTAAAGCCCTTGGCAACAAGCCTTGCTTTGTACTTTGGCTGACTATCATGAGCAGTGATCTTATACCTGTAAACCCATTTACAAGGTAGAGCCTTTTTGCCCTGTGGTAATTTAACTAGCTTCCATGTCTTGTTTTTATGTAGAGCTGTCATCTCTGACTGCATGGCCAATTGCCAATTCCCGGAGTCCTTCATTTGCACTGCTTCCTTGTAACATGAAGGCTCATTGCAATCAGTCAACATGACATAGTTCATAGATGGAACAAACCTATCAGGAGGTCGCGTGACACGTCCAGATCTACGCACAATAGGTGGCTCAGGCTCAGCCACAACCTGTGGTTCCACTCCATCCTGTCCTTGCTCCTCTTGAGCCCTGACATTTTGTCTTGCACGTGCAGGTCCATCTTCTTGGAAGACAACTCTTCTAATCTCCTCAACCCTCTCTAGTTTAGAATGATATTTGGATTCATTAAAGTGAGCATCATTGCTGCGGACAACCTTTCTGGATTCAGGATCCCAAAGTCTGTACCCCATCTCACCAGAATTTCCATAGCCTAGAAAGATGCACTTTCTACTCTTTGGCTCAAGTTTGTTCCTAAATTCCTTTGGAACGTGAGTATATGCCTCACAGCCAAAGACTCTTAGATGCTTGTATGAGGGCATTTTGCCTGACCATACCATCTCTAGCACTGAATCCTTCTGCAAAACCTTGCTAGGAGGTCTATTTACAAGATGAACAGCTATCGATACAGCTTCAGCCCAAAACCCATTTGGCAGTTGTGCATTAGACAACATACTTCTGACCTTCTCTTGTATGGTCCTATTCATCCTCTCAGCAACACCATTTTGAGGAGGATTGTAAGGAGCAGTAAGTTCACGTTTTATACCTTTTGACTCACAAAAGTCTTGAAAGGCCTTTGAAACATACTCTCCACCATTGTCAGTGCGTAAGCATTTAAGCTTCTTGCCACTCTGATTCTCCACAAGTGTCACAAACGTTTTGAAAACACTAAACGCTTTATCCTTGTGCTTGAGAAAGTAAACCCATACTTTCCTCGAGTAATCATCTATAAATGTCATAAAGTAAGAAGCTCCCCCTAGAGATAGGTTAGGCATAGGTCCACACAAATCACTATGAACAAGTGCCAATTGTGTATCTCTTCTAATGCTTCTATGCTTATGTGGCTGCTGTGTTTGCTTACCATACAGACAATGTTCACAGAATTCAAAATCATTAAATGAGAAGCCAGGCAAATAACTAGAACGAGACAAGATTTCCATTCCCTTCTTGGACATATGTCCTAACCGGCTATGCCACAAAGAAACGTTCGGCTGCTCGGTTACATTGATTACATTTTTAGAGACATTTGATACATAAATCATGTAAAGTCCTCCAGACTTTACTCCATGTGCTACTGTCATAGAACCCTTGGATATCTTCCACATGTTCTGTCCAAAAGTGGTGACGTAGCCAGCATCATCAAGTAAACCTGTGCTGATCAAGCTCTTTGTAATTGCTGGAACATGTCTCACATTCTTCAGCGTGAAAGAAGAGCCATTCTGAAACTTCAATTGAACATCTCCAACACCTAAGATCTCACATGTCTGCCCATTGCCTAACCGAACATGATCTTTAGTGGTCACATAAGAGGTAAACCACTCCTTGTTTGGAGACACATGAAGTGATGCCCCTGAGTCTATAATCCAGTCACTCAGTGCATTTCCATCAGATGCTGTAAGAAGAGCTGAGTCCATTGTATTCTTCAAGAAGTAGATGTCTCCTGACACTAGACTGTCATCCTCTGCAACAGTGTTTGTCACATTTATTTCTTGAATCTTCACTGAGGACTTGTTCTTCTCACCATGGTCTTCAGCTTTCTCTTTGCCTTTTTCTGCTTTCCATTCTCTGCAGTCTCTTTTCATGTGACCCTTCTTGCCACAATGGTAGCATTCTATGTCACTCTTGCCTTTAGCACTAAGGGACTGCTACAAGACTAATTCCTCTTTCCACCTTTGTACTTTTCTTTGGTCCTTCCCCTGACAACTAAGGCTATTCCTTTGCCTTTGTCCATTGTCTTTCTATTGGTTTCTTCAGTAAGCAGACTTCCTTCTACACCTGCTATGTTCAAACCATCTGGAGGTGCAAAATTACTCAAAGCTGTGCGAAAAGTGTCCCAACTTTCCAGCAATATGATCAACAGGAACATAGCTCTAACAGGTTCATCAAACTTAACACCTTAAGCTGACAACTGACTATAGATTGTGTTGAATTCATTCAGATGATTAGACATAGGTGTCCCTTATTTCATCTTCAAGTCAACAAGCTTCTTAAGCCAGTATACCTGTGAAGCTGCACTCTGCTTCTCATAAAGATCACTCAGCTTTAACCATGCTTGATAAGCCGACATCTCGTCTGCTACATTGAAGTAAACGCTTTCTGCCAAAGTCAGCATAATGGTAGAAAGTGCCAATTCATCCATTTCGCTCCATTCATCTTCGTCCATATCTTCTGGTTTTATCCCCTTGAGCTTTATAGGTTTTATCCGCTTCTTTTGTACCAACACGTGCCAAATCTGCTTCTTCCACAATGGGAAATTGGTTCCATCCAGCTTCTTGATATTGTAAAGAGCAGTGTCCTGTGATCCAGCCATAGCTACGCTTCATAGTAGTTTACTTTCCTGGGAAAAATTCGGCAGAGTTTCCCCTGTAAACTGACCTCTAAACCAATATCAACCTGTCAAATGAACCAAGAAAGCTTCAGATTCTGCAGAAATTTTGGCAGAGTCTCCTTTGTAAAATGGCTCTGGTGTACTAAAAACAGACCAAAAAACAGCTCAAAAAACCACTGTCTCTCTAACACTATAAGCTGTGGGTAAACATGTCCTGCACCTGTACTGTCTCTGACTGTCCTGTCACTATCCTGTAAGCATAGACTGCGACAATGCCTCAACGGCAGTAAAGCAAAGATGCAATCCCAACTGTCTAACTCACAGTCAATACATCCTAGCTGCCTATCTAAGGGTGCTCGAGGGATCGCTCCAAGACCTGTATCACCGAAAGGATCTCAACATTCGAGAATCCCCCAGCTCAATAAAACCTCACTCGACCCTCAACAAAGGCTGCAATAAATCTGACAGTACATAGACTTCCCACAAAGTCATACATCCACAAATTTCCCACTGTATGTTGTAACCGCTGTGGCGGTTGTTTGCTGCGTGACTCACAGCCAGCAAACCCTCAACAGACATACATCATCTCTGACAATACATCCCATGTGGAAGTACTTGCAATGTCAGGATGAAATCTGGAATATCAAGCAACAAACACAAGCTACCTGATGAACTAGTGGATGTCGCCTATAGTCTGTGTGTAGATGCGCCCGTGTCGTATGTGACACGCCTCCAAGAACTGTGAGCCGTCCTTCGATGTGTAGACAGCCACAAATCAACACTCTGGGAGTGTCGATATCCTCAGCACCTACAGTCGTAGGCTGAAAAACCCAAATTTGCAGAGTCGGATCTGCACCCGCTGAGACCACGTAGTCGAAAATGGCCTACGTAGAACTTTGTCGAAGCCGAACGGTGACCGAGATGACCTCAGAATGAAATTCTGGGCACACAAGATTTGGGGCCGTGACTTTGCCTGTCGAATTTCACTCCAATCTGAGCTGGTGACTCTAGCCTCCTGCAGTGCTGCCCCGAGCCTCGATCTGAGCTCTGATACCAGTTGAAGGAGTACGAGCGGAAGTGCGACGCGAGAGAGAGTGCGAGAAGAAGAGAACGACGATATGGTGAACTCACTCTACTATAATGTGTAGAGCATAGTGAGTTCTTATTAGGTTTTTACAAAAGAATATGTGTACATACCTGGCGGCCCGCCCACTTACCTGGGCGACCACATTGGGCTTTATACCCCAACAAAAATACCGTGGTTGTGAGATTAAATATCTCCATAGATAGAAAAAAAATGTAGCTTTTCAAAAGAATACTGATTGTCTATCAATACAAGATGCTAAAACTTGAATTTGAGTTGGTTATGTAGGCTTTGGAGATAAATTGCTTCATAATTTTTAGACATAACTAGCAAAACGGTGCCACCTTCGGCGGCGGCATGAACCCTCTTACACTCAAACCCCTTGCATCCATTGCCTATTCAGAGAGGGTTTTGGACCACTGGCCAAAGTTATGAGATTCCAGGATCAGACTTGGACTATTTTTATTGGAGTTGCACTGACATAGGGAGAGCCTCTCAAGGAGACCAGACAGTAGGAGACACTCACAGAGGGAGATCATTGATTTCTTTAGACCACATACGAGCCATCCAGATGAGCAGGCATCACATCAGACTTCAGAGTCCACATGTACCAAAGGTACACTGACTCCCGGGGCCACTGAGCTTGGGAGATCCAGACGCCCAGAACTGCGACGGTCATCAAGACATCGGTGGAAGCTCCATCAGCATACCCCTCTTGAGCATATGCCGCAATCAATGCCTTCTAAGGGCCGATGCTCCTAGATAGGGAGTTCTCAAGTGTAGGTGATTACATCTAGAGGGATTCCCTCGCTTCGTATACGTTGAAGTCAACCCAAAGCTTCCTCACCTTGCCCCTCTTGTGCTTATGCCGCAATCAATGCAATTCAAAGACGACATTCCGGACTTAAGGCTTCTAATTACACCATTTTTTGCATACATGTTGACCAGGCCATTCCCAAGCACGTCTTTTTTCAAGAGCCCCTGACTAATAGTATCATACTGACTAACGTGTTGCCCAAGTATGTGTTCGTTTTGAGTAAGTCACTAAAACGAATATCAACATGTATCCTACTTCCTTATTACAAATCCTTCTCCTTAGCACAGCTTTAAGTGAGCTCACAAAAGAAAGGTTTTCATTTGATATACATACTGACGAATCTGTTGCCCAAGCATAAGTTCTTTTCAAGCAACTCGCTATGAAGAATTTCAGCATGTATTCTACTACCTTGTTACAAATCCTTATTCTTAGCCTGTCACCACCTGCTCTCGTTCGTTCGCACGTTGCAGGGCATACTCGCCTGAGCAAGGAAATAACGCCATGTGGCAGGGGTGGGGCGGAATCCCTCCCCCTTTTATTATAGTATAGACCAGACAATAGGAGACACTCATAGAGGGAGATCATTAATTTCTTTAGACCACATGTGGGGCATTCAGATGAGCAGGCATCACATCGGACTTCAGAGTCCACATGTACCAGAGGCGCACTGACTCACGGGGCCACTGAGCTTGGGAGATCCAGACGCCCTGAACTGCGAGGGTCATCAAGACATTGGTGGAAGCTGCATCAGAGGGTCCTCACCATACCCCTGTTGAGCATATGCCGCAATCAATTCCTTCCAAGGGGCGATGCTCCTAGATAGGGAGTTCTCAAGCGGTGAGGTGATTACATCTAGAGGTATGCCCTCGCTTCATATACGTTGAAGACAACCCAAATCTTCCTTGCCTTGCCCCTCTTGTGCTTATGCTGCAATCAATGCAATTCAAAGACGACATTCTGGACTTCAAGCTTCTAATCACACCATTTTTTGCATACATGTCGACCAGGCCATTCCCAAGCACGTCTTTTTTCAAGAGCGCCTGACTAACAGTATCATAGTGACTAATGTGTTGCCCAAGTATGTGTTTGTTTTGAGTAAGTCACTAAAACGAATATCAGCATGTATCCTACTTCCTTATTACAAATCCTTCTCCTTAGCACAGCTTTAAGTGAGCTCACAAAAGAAAGGTTTGCATTTGATATACATACTGACGAATGTGTTGCCCAAGTATAAGTTCTTTTCAAGCAACTCACTATGAAGAATTTCAGCATGTATTGTACTGCCTTGTTACAAATCCTTATTCTTAGCACAGTTTCAAGTGAGGCATCCACCAAAAACATCCCAAAGATTCTTACCCTGCCCATTTCCTGCAACCAGTGCATTTTAAGAGATGACATCCTAGACAGGAAGCACTTTTTGTGCTTTATGAAGTGCACCACATTTGGCGTACATGTCAATCAAGGCAGTGCCAAGCATGGCGTTTTCTTTCAACAACCCTTGACTAAAAATATCATTGTGAATTCTTTTCCCCATAAGAGCATCTTGTATAATACCACATGCTTTCAAGGTGCAACGGTACACCACTATTTTTATACATGTCGACCAAAGCACGTCTTTTTTCAAGAGACCTTGACTAGCAGTATCATCAAGATTCTTTTAGCATCTTTCATAATTCCAATGCTTGCAAGCGAAGGTGACTACATTGGCTAAAAATAGTTGAAAACATCCCACTTCCTTACCTTGACCCTGTTGGAATCAATTCACTCCATGAGACAGCATCTTGAACAGGAACCTCGTCGAGGACCTATCGCGCTCTAAGAGGTGTACCACACTTGACGTACATATATCTTATCAATGCACTCTAGAGACAACAGTATGGAAAAGAAGCTTGTCAAAGACCTTTTGAACTCTGAGAAGTGCACCGTCCTCTCTCTGCATCTGTTGGAAATATCCCAGAACTTCCTGATCACGACCACCCTATTGGAGATAAGATGGGCCTATTGCACTTTGAGAAGTACACCGCACTTGACATACATACTGACTAACATGTTGCCCAAGTATGTGTTCTTTTCGAGTAGCTCATTATAACGAATATCAACATGTATCCTACTTCCTTGTTACAAATCCTTCTTCTTAGTACAGCTTTAAGTGATCTCACAAAAGAAAGGTTCGCACTGTGAATCTGAGCATCTTGTGTAATGCCGCATGCCTTCAAGGTGCAAGAGCACGTGATTGCATTTGGAGAGATGCCCTCTCTCTACATCAGCTAAAATAGCACACTTTCTGACCTTGACCATGTTGGACATATCCTGCAATCAATTCACTCCATGAGAAAACATTTCGAACAGGAACCTCGTCGAGGACCTATCGCGCTCTAGGAAGTGCATCGCACTTGGCGTACATATTGTCCATCCTGCAATCAATGCACTCTATGGGACAACATTGCGGAGTTGAGGACTTGTTGAACTCTGAGAAATCATCTTCCTCTCTCTGCATATGTTGAAAAAAGCCCACAGCTTTCTGATCCCGACCACCGTATTGGAGATAACATGGGCTTGTTCCACTTTGAGAAGTACACCGCACTTGACATACATACTGACTAACGTGTTGCCCAAGTATGTGTTCTTTTCAAGTAACTCGTGATAACAAATATCAACTGGTATCCTACTTCCTTGTGTAATGCCGCATGCCTTCAAGGTGCAAGAGTATGTGATTGCATTTGGAGAGATGCCCTCTCTCTACGTCAGCTGAAATAGCCCACTTCCTGACCTTGACCCTGTTGGACATATCCTGCAATCAATTAACTCCATGAGACAACATTTTGGACAAGAACCTCGTCGAGGACCTATCACGCTCTAGGAAGTGCATCGCACTTGGCGTACATATTTCCCATCCTGCAATCAATGCACTCTATGAGACGACATTGCGGAGTCGAGGACCTGTTGAACTATGAGAAGTGCACTGTCCTCTCTCTGCATATGTTGAAAACAGTCCACAGCTTTCTGACACCGATCACCCTATTGGAGATGACATGGGCGTGTTGCACTTTGAGAAGTACACCGCACTTGACATACATACTAACCAACTTGTTGTCCAAGTATGTGTTCTTTTCAAGTAACTCACGATAATGAATATCAACAGGTATCCTACTTCCTTGTTACAAATCCTTCTTCTTAGCATAGCTTTAGGTGAGCCATATCCACTAACAGAGGATTCTGGATACACCATTTGGTAAGGGTGTTACGTTGCTTGATCTGCAGGTAAGGCCGTTTGCTAGTGGCGTTTGAATGGGCCTCTGGTGGTGGATTGATAGTGCTATAGAGAGAGGGCATCTCTCCAAATGCAATCACGTGCTATTGCACCTTGAAAGCATGCGGCAATAAGCTCAAACCTGGCATCAACTGCTCATCTTGTGTAATGCCGCATGCCTTCAAAGGTGTAAGAGCACGTGATTGCATTTGGAGAGATGCCCTCTCTCTACATCAGCTGAAATAGCGCACTTTCTGACCTTGACCATGTTGGACATATCCTGCAATCAATTCACTCCATGAGACAACATTTCGAATAGGAACCTCGTCGAGGACCTATCGCGCTCTAGGAAGTGCATCACACTTGGCATACATATTGCCCATCTTGCAATCAATGCACTCTATGAGACAACATTGCGGAGTCGAGGACTTGTTGAACTCTGAGAAATGCACCATCCTCTCTCTGCATATGTTGAAAACAGCCCACAGCTTTCTAACCCCGACCACCCTATTGGAGATAACATGGGCTTGTTGCACTTTGAGAAGTACCCCGCACTTAACATACATACTGACTAACGTGTTGCCCAAGTATGTGTTCTTTTCAAGTAACTCACGATCAACATGTATCCTACTTCCTTGTGTAATGTTGCATGCCTTTAAGGTGCAAGAGTATGTGATTGCATTTGGAGAGATGCCCTCTCTCTACATCAGCTAAAATAGCCCACTTTCTGACCTTGACCATGTTGGACATATCGTGCAATCAATTCACTCCATGAGACAACATTTTGGACAGGAACCTTGTCGAGGACCTATCACGCTGTAGGAAGTGTATCGCGCTTGGCGTACATATTGCCCATCCTGCAAAATCAATGCACTCTATGAGACAACATTGCGGAGTCGAGGACCTGTTGAACGACAAGAAGTGCACCGTCCTCTCTCTACATATGTTGAAAATAGTCCACAGCTTTCTGACCCCGACCACCCTATTGGAGATAACATGGGCCTGTTGCACTTTGAGAAGTACACCGCACTTAACATACATACTAACCAACTTGTTTCCCAAGTATGTGTTCTTTTCAAGTAACTCACGATAATGAATATCAACAGGTATCCTACTTCCTTGTAACAAATCCTTCTTCTTAGCACAGCTTTAGGTGAGCCATATCCACTAACAGAGGATTCTGGATACACCATTTGGTAAGGGTGTTAAGTTGCTTGTGATCTGCAGGTAAGGCCGTTTGCTAGTGGCGTTTGAATGGGCCTTTGGTGGTGGATTGATAGTGTTGTAGAGCAGTTGATGCCAAGTTTGAGCTTATTGCAGAAGCTAGAAGGCTGATAGGGCTCCGAGTTGGTAGCAAGGGCAAGCTAGGAAGGAGTAGTGGTAGATGGGGGCTCCCCTTGCAACCTGATTATGTAACCCTGCTTCTTTGAGCCTGAGGATGTGAAGCACAGAGCTAGCCTACCATGGCAACAATTTCAAGGGGTAGAACAGTCCTGAAGGAGCTTGGAGGACGCTCTTTCTGAATCTTGGAAGTTGATAAATCTGCTTCTTCCACATAGACACTCTTTTTTTTTTGTAAATCTGCTTTTACATACACACTCACACACACATACATACATACATACACACTCATACACACACATGAGCTCTTCTATTTAAGTGCTCTTTACCTTCTCTACAGCCTAGCTGCGTGGCTGCCTATCTTCTTGACTCCAATAATCCATCCTTGGAACATTGGCTTCTTCTTGATTTGCTCGAATACTGCAGGTTTTGCTGCCTATCGTCTCCTTGAAACATCTGAATCTTCTTGCTGTTCTTGAATACCTCAGGTTTCACTGTGCAGACACCTTTGCATTGCAATCCTTGCCTTCTTTCTGCTATATGTGCCGCGCACATTCAAGCCTCTCTTGATCCCATTCTCCCCCCTCGAGCTCACATCTTTGATCAGCAAGAAGAGTGGTCGGCCACAAAAGAGGGAGATTTCAAACTCGCGCTACTACAGAAGAGAATAGAGGGCGGGTCGGGCTCCTTAACCTATGGGGAGCCATTGATGATTGGGCTCTTGCCATCTTTGACTCTGAGCAGTGTGGGCACGTCTCTCTCTCTCTCTCTCTCTCTCTCTCTCTCTCTCTCTCTGTGTGTGTGTGTGTGTGTGTGTGTGTGTGTGTGTGTGTGTGTGTGTGTGTGTGTGTGCAACTTGGCAGCCATAGTACCTTTACGCGCCACACACCTTGAGGCTTGTACACAGAAGCCAAGGAGAGAGATAGGGAGAATGGCCGGAACCCCTTCTACTAACCATCTCACTGGCTCTCGACGTTCGCACACATTCTCTCTCTTCGCATTCGCACACTCTCTCTCTGTCTTTGGTTAGCACTCAAGGACTGAGCCTGTGGTCACCGGCCCGCTCTCGTTCGCACGCTGCAGGGCACACTGGCCTTAGCAAGGAAAAATGCAATGTGGCAAGGGGGGAGCCAGAATTCCCTCCCCCATTATCCTTAGTATAGATTGTCTTTTTTGTGAGGTAATTGTAACAAATTACATGCTAGGCATTCAAACGGATCTCAAGTGTCAAAAAGAAATAAAGATTAAAAAATATTGAACAATCGAACCAAAATAGATACAAGGGTATTCGGAAATTTTTGAAACTTGAGGGATACTTTGGGAATTTTCACAAATTAGAGGGATATTTTGGTAATCTATCGAAAGACCCAAAAGGAGGTATCAATTAGTGACATGTCTCCAATGCAAACCTAAATTATTAATAGACTCTTGCTTTTTTTTTTCAAAGTTCGTTGTAATTTTGACAAGATTCCCTACCATGTTCAACCAATTTTAGGCTGAGATGAGGCAAAGTTCAAACCTTTCCCGCAGTTTGAGCTGCCAAAATTTGGTTGACTTTGTGGGGGTTGTACCGAGAGAGAGAGAGAGAATTTTACTTTTAGAGAGTGTTTGTGTGTGGTCAAAAAGCTTCAAGCCTCTAGGCTAATGCTTTTCAAAATTCACTTTATTGAAGGACGGAAAAGGAAAGTAAAGACTGCTCTTCTGTAGATAAAATGCAAAGACTCGATCGTCCCGACAGGAAAACAACCATAGCCGGTGGGCTCGCCTGCTCACCGCCAAAAAAGAGCTATGAGTTATCTTGTCATTCTGATGATAAGACACTAAAAACAAGAGAAATCTAATTTATGTACATTTCCCATGCATTTTTTGATTCTTTCGTAAGATCTTCTGCGGCATGGGTAAGCTGATAACATTAATTTTTTCTTTAATAATTACAAAACAATAGCTAGCTTGGAACGCGTGATGCGTTCGAATGAAGCGACTCGGGTGGGTCGCTTCCAAATAAAATAAAGCAATTGCGTAGAAAGGGCCCTACGGCATAGAAGATGCCATTGCCACACCTACATTTCCAATTTGATTCCTTATTATGTTCGTAAGTTGGTCATGGAAAAGATGTTCACAATGACAATAAAGTACGAAGAAAAATGATTGTGCACAAGATTATGTGGACTCTTATAGGGTATTGATTTTCCAATGTAATGTGTTTAGGGTACAAGGGCGCCTAACATCAATAACCATTGCCAACCATACGAACCCCCAAAAGAAACACATGTAGTTGGCCAAAAAAAATTTTGAGGTGTCAAACTCTCCCATTGCTTTCACGCGCTAGTGCCTACATGGCACGAGCGGAAGTCCTTGATTTTACAAAACTTACTTTTGAATGTCGATGCACATAGGCTAGGCAGAAGCGCTCCATAATTATCATCGCCCCTCTCGTTCATTGGTGAGAGGGCTCAAACCATGTCTTCTTTCATCACAAAGTTGGCCCGTGTTGTCTTTAACGACTGAAGCATCCCTATTGTGCATCGAGAATCTTGCTTTCAAAGCACAAAATTTAAAGGCAAACATGAAGTATTGTTAGGGCCCGATATATGGAGTGAAAGGTGGTGGTCTAGAGGAATTGTCTAGACCTCATCCGTCGAATTGTGGGCTCAATACCAGCTAGTCGTTGACCTTTTACAACCCAAGAGGTTTGTCCATCTTTTGAGCCATGTTTCCTTACGAAGCATGTTGTTACCATTTCTCTGAAGCACTCTGAACACAACAATTCCACCATCACCTCATATCCTATGGCATGGGCTCCTGTTTGAGCCTCAAACAATTGATTTCACAAAACAAGCAACCGTATTTCGTTTTGATGTCCTTAAGTTGGAGATTTTACCCTAGCTTGCTCTAGCTTGGAACCATTGCTAGTTCCCCCAAACCCTCTTGACCTACCGACACACCAATGTGGTTTTTTGATCATATATATGCAAACAAAACAAGCCAACACAAATGCGTATAGACATTGTCCTATGGAAAATAGAGTATTCTCTAAAAAAACCAACAATGAAGCATGTGGATGCGATACACAATAGACGTTGTAGTTTTCTTCATCTATAATTAGCACTTCAAGTGTCACTCAAAGAGTACTTAGGTGGTTGTCATGTGAGGTTCAATTAGCAATTATTCAAGGCGATAATTGAGCATCATTTGTGGTCACACGCCAATAATTGAGCCTCGTCCGTTCTATTAGGCATACCATATTGTAATTGAACCAAAATCAACATAGTTGCAAAAGGTAACCGGCCACTTGCAAGCTAAATGCAACAATGCCTCACGTCAAATAACTGGTGGCTAATGCATGATAGGGGATCTGAAAAAGCAAGCCCAACCGGCTACAATTGATCCTATACCTGTGAGTTCAAAGGTTGTGGGTTCAACACCCCTTGATTGCTCGAAGACATGTTCTAACCTTTAGGGGCATTTCTGGTGTGGTTTGACCAACCTTATTCGGCCAAAAAGACTCACCTTAAGAGTCCGGCTGCCTCCACCTACGAGGGTTGGGTGTGTGTGTGTTGTACTTTCCAAGTTGTAGGTAATTCTTCCAAAAGAAAAAAGATCATATACCTCAATATACCTCATGTGGCAACGAGACCCTCTACTGAAATGTGTGTGACCCATAGGACTCAATAGCCGCCTTTTGTTTTGAAATGGAGCTCAATAGGTGACCATGATTTTGGAAAATTCACTATCAATAGGAATCTTATAAGGATTCCTGATCGCAGCCTCATGCCAAATGCAAAGAGTAGCCTACAAGTGTCGCATGAGGGGGAAGGAGCAAGTAGAGTACAAGCATCGCGCGAGGAGTGCTTGGAGCAGACGTAGAGGTTCTGAAGCCCTAATTTTTGCATTGCGAATACCTTCAACTTCATGTGCTGGCTTAAGTAGTTACGAGAGTTACCTTAGTTGGATCCTCTTTATTTTGGAGGGCAAGAAAATACAAAGGTTAGCCTTGGAAGGAAAGGATGGGAATCAACTAAGTAATAGATAAAATAATGAACGAACCAGTAGTAGGGGATACTAGCTGGAGAAGGGGGTACTAGTATGGCACAAGACTAAAATGAAATTTGAAAATGGGTTTTTTGATCGTTACATATTCTTAATATTAACTGTGCCTCACATGACCACCCCCGTAATTAGTCGATTTATCTGCTCTCCCAAAATGCAATACACGTCTCCTTCATGGCAAACACAGGAAACATAGACAACTGCCTCTTGTCCGAGTTGATTATTATGGTTTTCGGTACTATTTGACGGCTGCAATTCAACACCGATCTGGTGTCTTTATTTAATGAATAAGCCAGCTACACAACATCGACCGATCGCCACTTTCGCTTAAATTGCTGATCAATCTCTATCTAGCTAATTGCAGCTGTGACACATTTGTCACTGGATCTCCCACAGAGCAACCATGGATGGAATTTCGTTTTAGCGCGTCATAGACTAAACACAAATAATTTGTGGTCTCACAAAGAGGAAGCCTCACAAAGGTCTCGCAAGAGGAAAGCCCGAGGGTTGGCAATGTGGATTTCTTTTATAGTTTCTTTCCAAATTTCTTGTCTGCGCTCTCTTCTCATGAATAAACCTCAAGCTGTTTTAGTTAGGGTGAATGCCAGGGTCGAGCACTGCAGCGTCGCTAGGGGAGTCAGCTACACGCGTTCTACTTTTTTTGTACCCACTGCCCTCACGAGTCACGGGGGCCAGAGAGAGAGGGGTCAGTGGTCAGCCTCAGAGCCTCAGAGAGGTTTCACAGAATTGTGACTCGTGACTCGTCAGAGCCCTCAGAGACTCAGACTTGCCTGGCCGTTGACCACAGAGGCTGAGAGACTGGTCACTGATGAGATCTGAGGGAAGGGGATGTTCCTGCCAGTTCATGTGCATGTCTGGAGCCTCCGCCAGGAGTCAGATAGCGTAGAAGTTACTGTGCCAACTGCTGTCTACCTCTTGACTTGACACAAATACAAAGTGATGGCGATTCACACGCAGTACATTTTTTACTTTTAAGTTTTCCGCTCCCTGCATCGATATGGCCCAAAATGCCCCTCACGTTACACTGTCGTAACTGTAAAGTCACCGTGCATGTGGCCTAGGGCTAAGGCCCTAAGGGCATAGAGAGGAATGCCAAACGTTTGGAGCCTGTTGACGGTGTGTACGCGTGCGTGTGGCCGTGTATGTGAGAGAGAGAGAGAGAGAGAGATCTGAGAGAGCAGGCCCGTTCCGACCACTGTGCATGCATTGCCGCATTCTGCAGGCGATGATTTCACTGCTTCAAGCGGAGGGTGATACACTGATATTAGCCTGCAAAGTGCAAAATTGTGATCATGGAGATTCGAACTTGAGACGTGTCCACAGTCCGCCTAAAGTTCTGGCTTTTCTGAGTGCACAGACTACTGTCCACAGACTACAGTGCCAATGCACAAAATCATATGCAAACCCATTGCAGGCTCATTAAATGAGGAGTACGAGTGAGCATGCTCCCAAGTACTTGCACTTGTACTACCTTTCACAGACCTAGCTACATACCATGCCATTGGCCAAGTTCCAACATTAACCAAACCTTGACATTAAAAATATGTGTGTGTGTGATCTTTATTCGTCTCTGTCATACCCGTAACCCGTTCATATGTACAACTGTATGCTTTGTTGAGTATTTGCCAGGCACATCAATTTTGTGTAGCATGTCATGGGCTCGCGCATTGTCAGTAATTGCCCATTCATCTCTGTGTTGCGCACTCATCGACTGGCAAAAGACATCGCTTCCGCAAGCTCACAGTTGCATGGATTGGGCGAAAGCCAAAAAGGAAGGGTTATTGTGATAGTTTACTTGTGCTAGGAGCTAGGTGACAAGAGATGTAGACGGCGCTTATTGCTTAAATATGCAGACTGTTCACTAAGTTTTTTCCCTCTTTCAGGGCAGTTGGGGAGGCAATGAAGATGTCAGAGAGGCTGCAACAACATCATTGAATGCACTGCTCACTTTAGTACCAGTGAGACTTATTGGGTGCAAAGCATTGTTTGTCATCATTGATGATCTCATGCCCGGACTCATTGAACCACAAACTGTTGTAGATGAAGTGTTCAATGTCCGATCGCAACTTTCAGAGCTGAAGCAAGCAGCATCTAGCACCCCCATTGGACTCTGCGGTGCTGATGACTTCCACAATGCGACTTTGTGTGCCGGTGGAGACCAGAAGGGATCTCCTTGCAGCATCTCCTCCATGAGGCGTGTCCACTCCATCACCTCTCTCTGACACAACAAGTGAAGCATTTGGTGAGCCACAAAGTACAAGCACTGGCCAGAATTTTTGACAAAAAATAAGAAGAGACATCAATCTCAGAGTTAGGAGAAGGAATGACGTTGAGGTTTTATAAACGCAATTCTCAGGCAGAAAAAACTAAATTATGTGGACTCAAGCCATGTTCAAAATCCATATTTAGAGAGTTCATTCGCTAGACAATCATCTCTATACCCATACGAGACAAAGAAAAGGGATCTTAGGCAGCCATGAAACCTTTTGGAACAGAAAACCTGTCCTCAGTATTGCAAACATCTCAATTCAGTTAAACCCAGGAATGTGAGACCGTCGCACTCCTATACACGGCTACTCAGTCAAACACGTGAATGGAAAAAAAACATGCCCCTATATATGGTTTGCAGACAATCATTCGTTCAGGTATTATGCAGCGGGCCTTCTGCCTGACATGGCTAACATACACATTCACAAAGCCATTTCTGGTCCCTTCTTTCATTACAACGACACTCTTTGCAGAGATGAGCTCTCTACAGCAACAACCGAAGTTTTCATGTTCTGGTCACATTGAAAAAATGCCCGACGCTCTTCTCCTGAAAAAAAGTGCTTTAGTACTTTCTAACCAATTACCTGGAAAGCTGTACAACTTCCCTCAAGAGGTTGTACCTTCAGAGCCTTCAAGTGAGTTTTTAACAGTGAAAAAGATTGCATTCATAGCAATTAACTACATCTTAGAAGAGCAATCAAAGCCCTTGAATTCCTATTGTGGGTTCCAAAAAGGACAAGGTATCACACGACTAGAGGTTCACAATAGAAAACTAAAAAGTTTAAACCCACATGCCTAGTACTCCACAATAAAAAACTAAAGACATTGAAAACAGTTCAATGAAGATAGAATGGAGTGCAACATAGCCAGGTGTCTCATGTAAGGGCCAAGGGCATAATTGCAATATCTATCTGGCATGCATGCCTATATTGTGTAACGTGCTACATTGGCGGGAGCACTACTCGGAACACAAAAAAGATTTAAAATTCTGTCTTGATTTTTAAGGTCAAGGTAATGATATAACCAGCATTTATGCCAAAATTTAAGGTTTTTACCAGGATTTAGAACTAAAATGCCCAATTTTGAACCTTGAAAAAGATGGATTGAGGAAATCCCAACCAGGATTTTTCATTTTCAACCGAGAAATTTTTACTACAAACCAGATTACGTGAACATTGGGTGGGAGACCGGTTATATGCAGGCACATTCCACCTAAAGACCTTTGTATTGAATGGTGTTGCATGCCACAACCCGTGTGTATATGTGTGTGCATGCCTGCACATATACTCACACTAGCACAACCAATTAAAACGGAGAGAAAGACTATATTGCATTTTGCATGCAACTGCATTTACTCACTTCTTTCATGGGCCAAACGGAAAGTAAAGCTCGTTGCAAGCAAGCTGCTTGCGAGGGCACCTCCTCCTTGCAAGCACTCACTAGAGAAGCCACTGCCGCTACCGAGGGGCTGTAAGCCACAAACCTGAAATCTGCACATCCCAATAATTGGCTTCAGATACACACAAGCTGAAAAATTGCATTGACCAGCATGCCATCCTACACCTGAGCCGAATTACATACACACAGAAGTATTAATATGTGTGCACATAGTCCACAGATTAATCTTGAAGTGGAAACGCGCACGTGGACCACATTGAAACTCAAAACCTCGCGACACAGCAGGACATAACCCATTCACGAATGGGGCCTCATAAGCACATTGGACTCCATAGCTAGCATCTCTGTTTACCTTTGCACAAATGCTACATGCGTAATTATGCGTAATTACCTCTGCAGGAACGCAAGATCAATTCATCTGAACGTGAGATCAAAGCTTGCGACAATCCATTGAGGAAGTAGGTCTTCTGCAGCAGATAGAGGAGGTATGAGAAAGGAGTCACAGAGATCATCTCCCAATTGAGGGTACTCATTATAAGCAGCTCCATCCTCTGAATAGTACAGGATTCAAAGGCATACTGAATATCTCCTACCTGCCAGAAGAGAGAAAAACATCACAAGGGGTGGCATGGCGGCATAACAAACAGCAAGGAACAACTGAAACAGACAGGGACACACAATGTGTAACATGTCACCTGTAGGTCAGAAAGCAGAGGGACCTCTGTTTCTTGCAATTTGACTGCCAAAGAAATGCTACTAATAGCCACCAACTGTAGGAACCATGTTTTCCCTCTCTGTAATACATAAAAGGAATTCATTGTTAAGAAACTTCCCCAATGTACCTTTCTGATTAAAGCAACATAAAAGACCCACACAAATGCTCCTTCGTTATGTGCACATCTACATTAATGTGTGTATGTGTGTGCCTGCGCACACACACATGTGCGTGGTATATAACTTCACTCTTCCAACTGTTTATTGTGTACAATGACCACCAATACTCTGCTACATTCTTGAAGTTTCATATGAGAAGCCTCACAGAATTGGCATGCTTGGACAAGAATCGATCGAAATAGCTCACGGACAAGAACGCTGTTTGCGCGCTAAACCCATAGTGCGCATGAACCTGAACACAAAAAACAACCAATGTTTTCTGTGATGAAAGCAACTCATGACCCTTAAGCAATTCAAAAGATTAGCAAAAGCTTAATCTTGCTCACATCTAGCATCCAGTTCACCATATGAGCACGCATTTGCAACTCCGCATCCTTGCCCTCATAGCTATCAATGTAATCCCTGCTCTTATTCATCAGAATGTCCTCCTTTTGCATGAGAAGGGTGATAAAATCATCATCCTCCATAGAAGGCATGTCAAAAATTTCTTTTCCTCTCTGTTTACAACCCAAAAGGTCACAATTTGAGCATCCTGTATTGTCCTCCCATTCACTCTCACGAGCATCCTCTGTACACAACAGGCTTGTCACTACACGATCAAAGCACAGAGCCATTGCTCTCAACATCAAGAACTGGCGTACAATGTGTCAGTCACAAAGAGTTTCCGTCAGTTGTGGCTACGGTGAAACTTAGCTGTTCTTGTATGATTGTGGAAGGGCGTACACACATACACACACTCACTCACTCAAGCAGAGGCAAAGACTAAAAGCAGCAAAGCGAACGAATACTCCGAAAGAGAGAGAAGCCACGATCACTCAGCGTTACATAAAAGAACATATGTGGGTGTGAGAATGCCGGGGCACATGCCAGCAGGGAACCGCGAATGAAGAGGGCAACAATGAGTAGAAGCAGAGAGTAGGGAGGTTGTGGTTGTGTATCTGCAGGTAAACAAGAGAAACATCAAAGAGAACACATTGAAGCACGGAAACGGATAGCAAAGCGAGGGCCATGGGCTGGTAATGAGCTGCCGCGGTCGCTGCTTGGCAGGTAGTGTGAGAAAAGCAGCCATGCGGGCTGCTAGAAGTGTTGCAGCGTGCAGAACAGAAATGAGGACAAAGCTTGAATATGAAGTGGAAGTGGAAGTGGAAGGGCTGGAAGGTTTAACTTTTTCTTTTATTTTTTGTTCTCTTTTTTTTTTTTTTTTTTGGGGGGGGGGGGGGGGGGGAGGGGAAGGGGGCGGGCGGCCTTGCCTATATCTCACACGGGCATGGGAGCAGATGGGATCTACAGTGGGATGATGGAAGACCGTAGATCGCATACAATGTAAACTCGGGTGCCTGATCGAGTTTACTTCGCCCCTTCCCCAGAACCTGGGGTTTAAGGGCCATGCGGCCTATCCATCTCGTCTGCGTACATCACCTGTGGAATGTACACGTTTCCATGGAGTTTTGACGTGCAAAAGTATCAAGGCGAGAAAAAATAAACTCGGGTACCCGAGTTTACTTATGCGACAAGATCTACAGCACGCGCCTAATGTCGAGGCCCAAAAATGATCGGAGCCTTTCATCCCATCTCCCATGCCCGTGTTAAATATAGTTGAGGCAAGGGGAGGGGCAGGAGGGGCTCGTTACTATCTCACACGGATTCCTCCAAGAGGAATCTACGGCTTTTGTTATCTAGCACGATGCGGGAACGATCTACACCGTTTGATCATCAAGTGAGCTAGGGATGAACTAGGGAAAAATGTGTTATTCACCCCTAGTTCACCATCCACTTCCCCTCAGGGATTTGAACCCATGACTTGGACACGAAGTGGAGATCCGCGGTTGTGTGATGTGAGTGTACTTTAAGGGCCAACTCAAGTTAGAAAAATAAGCACATGTGCATGGTTGACTCATTGGCCTCTCATACACCAGCGAAAGTTTGATTTCGCTTGGAATGTAATGGAAATGGCCTATGAATATTGAGAATAGGGAATTAAGAGAACTCTAGTGAGCATTTTTATGAGACTACTTTGAGAAAAAAGAGGGTGAACTTAATTAGCGGTAGCAACATAACCATTATACTTTAATTAACTTGGCATGAACAATACTTTGTAAGAGAGAGAATTAGAGAAAGTGACAACAATTGAGGACCGGATGTATGTGGAGCCGGTCCCCCCTCCAAAAGGCTTTTGTATTATAATTTTTTCCATGACAAGCTTTGTGTTCCTTAAGACCTTGATGGTGCAATGAAGATAGAGAGCTTTATGAACCACAATTATGCATGTAACCTGTAACTTAGCTAAGTGAAAGCATTAACTTGTCCCCGGCCTCAGTCCCAAGACCTTAACCACATTCGAAGGTGGAGAGAGCTAGCAAGGAATGAGGATAGGGAAGAGGAAGAAGAAACTTTCTTACGAGAAAGAAATAGTTCCTCACTTATCAGCACTCTTGTTGCGTAGCATAACATAATAGCATAATGATGATGATGAAGAAGATGGCAAGCTTAAGCAATGAAGCATGGCTCTTGATTGGATTTGCATTCCATAGCCAAGAGTGTTGGTATAGGCTCTCAACTTCTCAACAAGCTTGGAGAAGAAGATGAAGTTCTTGCACTTGGCACTTCACACAATGTGTGTGTGTGTGTGTGTGTGTGTGTGTGTTGGTTAGGGCTTTGACATGTGTCCTATATGCCTCTTTGAGCAAGGGGTGCCCCTTGGGTGAGGGGAGGGTCATCAACCTAATACCCTACTTGTAGGGCTCACCCCCTTCTTTGTAGGCATGCCTTTGACTTTCTACCCCCAAGCACCTTGGCCCCTAACTAGCTTAAGCACCTTAGTCATCAAGCATGGGTATAGCAAGTACATGGCCTCACACACATGCCCCTACCTTCTAGGGTTCGCCCCCTCCTTGTAGGGATTAGACTTTGACTTCAAGCATAAGCCTAGCTTAACCATGCACCTTAGTTACCAAACACCTCATGCACTTTAACCATCAAGCACCTCAAGCATAGGCCTAGCTTAACCTAAGGTCTAAGGAATTTTACACTAACCTTTGGAGATCTTTAATGAAGCTAACCCTAAGGTCTTTCAAGCTCCATTAACTAGCATTGCTCTTTGACAGACCATCACCCAATTGGACCCATTGACTTTGGTCTCATGCTGAGGTAGATCCATAAGCACATGTTTATATTTTAACTATTGTTCCCATTATTCTCCCACATCAAATGATCGATTCAATATGAGAAAATCATTTGGGTTAGTTAGATATTAGATTTTATGACATTACCTCTCTCTTGAAATCATAGTCGTCCTCGACTATGAGATAGAGAAGATAAAGTCTTAGTCATTAGTTGGAGTTTCTTAGCAGGTAGAGGATCCCTTTTTGTCCTACGACACCATTCCAAGATGGATGGCTGGTCCATTTGGGGCTTGGGAGAATTAGTTGCCGGCCGCAAGCACGTCTGCTCTTTAGTCCATATCATTATTCCAAAGTAGAATGACAAATTCTACTTGGTGTTTAAGAGGTGTCGCCAATACAAACATGAGTCTAAGTATGCATACTACTTAAATTTGTGCACGATAAAAAAAGAATTAGTCTTATAAGACAAAAACATTGATCATTTCAAAGAAAAATTTACATTTGCTTACCCTAATGTAGTATTGTAATCATTGACAAGGTTCATACTATCCTTAAGATGTATTCCTTGCGTCCATCTAGCATCTTCAAAATGATAATTTTTGGAGTTAATAAGATATTGTCGGATAATCTTACCATGCCGTAGCACCTTGATGCCGAAGGATAGCTTCGGGTTGAAGCACCTCTTCTTGATCTTCGATTTCTAGGGGGTCTTCAATAATTGGGTTTGTTGGTGGCTCTCCTTTGTAAGGCTTGAGTAGGCTCACATGAAAAGCATTGTGATGAGCCAATGATTGGGCAACTTGAGTTGATAAGCCATATCATTGATTGGCTTCAAGATTTAAAAGGGACCATAGTATCTTTTGGCTAATTTAGCATAATACTTTTAATGACCCATAGGATTTTTTCTCGTTGTTTGCCTCAATCAAGCCTTGTAAAACTTGAGTAAGATCCAATCATTTTCTTTGAACGTTAAGGCTCTTTTGTTCTTATCATCAGCAGCTTTTTGTCTTTGTTGAGAGATGGATATAGCCTCCTTAATCTTTTGGAAAGATTCTTGTAGGTCACGGCTATACTTATCGGCAGCGGAGATCTTCCCATGAACTTTAAGTAGCGAGGGAATTTTAAGTCTTCCCTCTATGATCTCAAAAGGTGCCTTTCTCGTAGTAGTAAGGACAGTATTATTGTACGCTACTCTACAAGGGGTAAGTACTTCTCCCGTTGTGAGCGTTGATCTACTTCTGTAACATAAGTCTTTGATTAATAGATTGAGAATCGTAAGATTGGCTATCTCACTTTGGCCATCCGTTTATGGGTGATAGGCCGAAGAGAAATTTAATGTTGTACCTATTTTCAAAGAGACCTTCCCAAAATTATTGGTCATTCTAGGATCTCTATCTGACACGATGTATGTTGGCAATCCATGGTGTTTGAAAATCTGAGATACAAAGAGGGTTGCCATTTGGTGTGCCTAAATAGTCTTTTTGACAGGATTAAAGTGTGCTTGCTTGCTAAACCTGTCGATTATTGTCCATATTCTTGTATTCCCATGGATAGACTTGGGTAATCCAAAATTAAAATCCATGGAAATACTTTTCCATGGCGAATTAGGGATTGGCAATGGCTGGAGTAATCCATGTTGTTTCCCTCTATCATACTTTGTCTTTTGATTATCACACATTTGGATACATACTCTTGTAAGTCCATTTTCATGGGTAGGCCAGTAGAAGTATGTTTCTACTCCTCGAAGAGTAGGTTGAATCCCTCGATGCCCCGCATAGGGAGGAGCATGAGATTCATACATGACTTTCTCACGAAGGGAGTGAGTAACACATAGCCTATTGCCATGGAAAAGATAACCATCATGCAAGGTGAATGGTTCCTCTTTCTTCCCTAAGGCAAGGGATGACATTATGTCTTTAAAATCCGGGTCAGTAGCATATATACTCATCTATCATGGAAGATAGATCATTGTGAGTTGTTATAGACACCGCATTTACCTCGGTCGTCCTGATAATGCATCGCCACTTGATTATGCTTACCAGCAATGTGAGCAATATGAAAATTAAATTGTTAAAGAAAATTTGTTCACCTCATTTGTTTGTCGAAAAGCTTCATTTGTGTCATGAAGTACTTGAAACTTTGGTGGTCCGTTTGCAAAATAATGGTGTCCCCAATAGGCAATCACCACAAGCATTACATCGGACCTCAAATGGCTTTGAGAGATCCGGAAGCATAAGCACTTGTTGGGAGGTAAGCTTCTCTTTGAGCTTGTCAAAAGCATTTTTCTATTTAGCAATCCATGAGTACTTAACGTTCTTCTTTGTTAAGTCATGTAATGGTCCTGCTATTTGAGTTAATTTTGCTATGAAGCGTCTATAGTATGCACACATACCAATAAAGCTTAATAGATCATGTAGACTTTTATTACTTCCAACTTTTGAATATAGATCCATACAGATACCATCTTGAGAGATAATATGACCTAGGTATTGAATCTCTTGAAGGAAAAATTCACACTTCTTTTGGTTAATGAAAAGTTTATTTTCCCTCATAGCTTGAAAAACTACTTGGAGATGCTGGTTATGCGCCTCCAAAGATTTGGAGTAGATGATAATGTCATCGAAGAACACTCCAGTGAACTTGCGGTTAGGGTCTAAAGATTTTCTCCATTAGACGGTTGAATGTGGCTGGAGCATTTGTCAAACCAAAGGCCATGACTAGATATTCATAAAGACCAAACGTTGTATGAAACGCAGTCTTTACGATATCTTCATTCACTATCCTTATTTGATGATAGCCACTTTTAAGGTCAATCCTACTGAAATAGGTAGAGCCTTGTAGCTTATCAAAAAGATCTTCTATGTGTGGTACGGGAAATCTGTTTTTGATAGTGATATGATTTAGTGCTCAATAGTTCACACATATGCGGTATGTATCATCTTTATTTTGCATTAAAAGGACTGAAGAACAAAAGGGAGAGGAGCTAGGCCTCACCATCCCTTTGTCTACCAATTCTTGTACTTGCCTCATGATCTCCTCTTGTTGAGCTTGGGAAACTCGATAAGAAGGCTTGTTAAGCGGCGAGCTCCCTAGTAGGAGCTCAATTCGATGGTCATCATCCCCTCGTTTTGGAGGTAACTCCATAGGGATATCATCGATAAAAACATCTTGGAACTATTTAGAAAATTAGACAAGTCTAATGCTTCTTGATTCCTACCATTTACATCTGATAAAACATAAGGACCTTTTATGGATTCTTTGACAAAATCATGTACGTAGAAACTGAGCTTTTTATTGATTTGTCAAGATCCAGGAGGATTTATAAGGGTTATGGTACGACCAGGCTCATTAGCATCTATGTATATGTTCTTTTCCTTGTACTTGAAATAATACCTTCTTTCAGGGACCGATACATTAACAGCCATATGGTCAAACCATGGTGCCGCTAGGATGACATCTTCATGCGTGAGAGGAGAGATCACTTCAACAAGAAAAGGTGCATCGACGCAGATATCAACGCAGCGCGTCGCTATACGCGTCGTTGTGAACCTGTCGCTATTTGCGACGCAGGTATAGACGCTGATAGCGACGTTGATTGCCACGCAGGTAGCGATGCATATTGCCACGCAGATAGCGACGCAGATTGCCACGCACATAGCGACGACCATAACAGAATTTTTTTTTCTTGGGCAGAGGGCAGGTAGCCTGGCCTGTGCCCAGTTAAAAGATGGACACAGCCACAGCCAGACTTCCTGCCCTCTGCCCTAGAAAGCGAGCAGCACCAAAATCAACCATGCTCCCGTGCGCAGAAATTTCGACAGAGTTCCCTTTGTTTTTACATAAACTTTTCAAAAAAAAACCATATCATGTATACGCCTCCTACATGCTATCCATGTAGGATCTCACATGAGATTTAAGGCCAATGAAAGACAACCGTACCAACTGAAAAGCATAACCATAACTTAAAAGCATAACCATAACGAACCATAACCATAACCGGCCATAACCACTTTGATCAAAACCATAATGCAGATAACCATAACCATAAACAAAATTAACAATAACCATAAGCATAACCAGAAAGGGAAACAATAACTGTCTATACAATGACAATGACAATAATCATAACCATAAGGGTTAACTGTCTGAACACTAACTGTCTGTACAAAAAAGAGACACAAAAGCGTGTCTGTGTCTCACAAAGCATATATATGAAATCTGGTCCACTAATGACTAGGCGTCGCAACCTGCACATAGGACAACTCACAAAATTAGTATTGATATTACTTCACATATACTGACTTAATTAAATCAACTCACACATATTAACGTCTCACCTCAAGCGATCAGCGAGACTGTAAGGCCTCCTAGTCTACAGGCTCTCCTAAAGATTCAAGATCATTCAGTACTTCATAGATACCTCTGCGATATCCATCTGACTCCTCCTCGCGTGTCGGAGCTCGATGCATCGCAAGATTCTGCGTTTATACAAAAATCAAAGTAATAAGAATACATGATTCATCGCGTTTTAAAAAACGCCATAGTTAAGATTGGATTAGAAACTCACAAACTCATAGCGAAAGGTGTCGAAGCCTCCGCTGCCAAGATGAGATGTCCCCCTAGTCATCTGTCATACCTGCGCGGCCTCACACTACTGTCTGAACTGCGTGACCGTTGTTCGCTCATCCTCCCTGATCTGCAGCCACGTCTCGTGTGGGATGCCCGAAGGCTTCGGCGAGCCGGTCCTGAAAGCCTTCCGAGCTGCATCTCGTCGATGTTTCACAGTCTCCCGTGCAACACCCTTGATCCACCTCCTCGGAACAACGGAAGAACCCGGAGCAGAGGCTGGTACTCTCTCATGATGGTCTCCACTATGTAATTGACTTTGTCCTTATACTGATCACCCCAAGACGTCAGAGGGCTGGTCGAAAACTGCAGCTCCGCGAGCTGGCGAATCCGTTGTCGCATCTCAGTCCTGACTCTATCCATGTCAACAGAACCATCTGCCCGTACAGTATAGAGCTTCGAGGCACTAGGATTGTGTGCCCCCCAAGGTGTCCGAGGTGCCAAGAGGTGTGTCGAGAGGTGTGCCTGGGTAGGACGAGGGTCGTGAGCGAGGAGGGGTCGAAGCATCTGTGGACCCTCCTCCACAGCAACCACCACCTCCATATGACGATCGTCGAGATCGGCGAGTGCGCTTGTGCTGCGGAGATGAGGACGTACCCGCCTCTGCCCCACCCCTAGGTGTCGAAGCGGCCGTGATGGGAGAAGCAGGCGACCTGAATCCCGTAGGCGTCCCCCCCTAGGCGTCGGACCCTCAGGTGTGAAGCCCGGAGGCGTAGTACCCGTGCCTCTGGATACCCAGCACGGAGAAGCCTCTGCCATCTGAGCAGGCGTCATCCGTGTAATGGAGCCCATGAATGCATCTACACTCATGGAAGCAGGATCTGGAATCTGGTCTGCCATACTAAAGTCCTGCACAAAGAAAGTAAAATAAAGCGTCAGAACACAGTTGTTTAAATTAACTTTAAGCTTAATTTTAAATCAAAGTCTTCACACAAACACTTACAGGCCTAGGCCTCGACGAGTGAGGCATCATCGATAAGATCTTGCACCATATCATCGTCTATCTCTAATTGCAAACATAACTCTGCCCCAACTTGTTCTGGCAGATTATCTTCATCCATTGCATCTTCATCTACAAGTGTCAATTGTGGCTTGTCTGCGTCATCCCTCGTATATCTGTCAGCTTCCTCTGCCATACCTTCGTCCATCTCATCTAATGTCACAGTAGTATGGACGTCGTCTGACTGACTTTCCTCCAGGAGATCTTGCCCTTCAAATACTTGTTTATTTCTTGGAGCAACCTGAACCACAAACCACCATTGTCGCTCTCGAGGGTACGGTACAAAGACCACTTGCTCGCAATGTTCGGGGAGAGCAAATGTGTTGCTCGCATCTGTCCAAATCTTTGTAGAATCTATTTGCACAAGTTTGTTTCCATCTCTGCGTACCGTTGCATTGCGACCAGAAGTAATCACCTTGAACCACTTCACATCCAACAAAAACATCTCAAACCGCCTGAAGCTTACTTTCAGGATATCTGACACCAGACCACAATAATCCAGGTTGCTAGTGCTCTCATTCGTGTCTCTAGCACTGGCCCTGCTCTTTTGCATGAAACTAACCATTACCCCACTGTCAAACGTGTTTCTTCTGCTTTCAATTTGTTGTGTTCTGAAATGCTTTCCATGCGACCACAGTGCCATGTATGTATGATACTTCCAATCACATCCAATAGCCAGCTCTTCCTCTTCTAGAGATATGGGTTCTCCGATCTGTCGAGCTGCTCTCACTGTCTTGTCCAACCATGCCATTGTAGGGAATTCAGGTAGAGGAGCGAGATAGTCTGGCAAGGGTAAGCCTCTAGTCGTTCGACTTCGCCTGAAATCCTGTCGCTCCCTATTGCGTCTCTCTTTCTCTTCTTCGTACCTTTCAAGCCATTTTTGCATCGGCGCTGAATTTAGTATACAGAACTTCATGATCTTTTCTCGCATGGCCAGGTTCATTTTCTTCGGCACCCCTTGCCCTTGCGGCTCCTCTCCCACCAGTCTTGCATCCTCCTCATCGCTCCACAGTCGAGGCATTTCTGGGTCAGAAACGGATAGAAATTCGATCGTCAATACAAGAGACTCTTGCACCAACCATCCTTCTGCCATGCTCCCCTCTGGACGTGCTTTTTGGCGAACAAAACCCTTAAGTGTTTTCATGAACCTCTCTAGAAAGAACATCCAACGGCTGTGGACTATACCTGCCACTGCAACCTCATCTACTACATGGATGAGCAAGTGCATTTGGATAGTTAGGCAGCTCGTGGGTAGATACTTCTCAATCATGCAAACTGCCTCAATGGAGTTAGCCCTTTCGACTGCAATAGATTCCTCCCGTATCTGCTTGGAAGAGATCCACCGCACTAGCTCTGAAATCTTGTATATGCAGGTCCGCACTTCCTCCGTTAAACACCCCTTGATCGCAATTGGAAGAATGAATTGTAAGAACTTATGCCAGTCGTGCGATTTCAACCCTGACAGTTGATCGTCACGGGTGAATGCTGTCTTGAGACATCGCATATATCATGTTGGCATCCTGAACTCTGAAATCACCCTTTTCACTTGTCGCTCTTCGTTTTTTAGCAATACCCATGGCGCTCTTGGAAGTTTTGTTTGGCCAGCTGCATTGGTGAAAGGACACAGCTCTGGCATCTTTCCAACCGACTGCAAATCATCTCGTGAAGCTCGATTGTCTTTCATTCCCATGATTGTCTTCCAGAGGATCTCTCCCACATTCTTGAATATATGCATTGGATCCAGCAAATGGTTAATTAGTAGATCACCCCAGTACGGCAATGTATGGAGAATGGACAAACGTTTCATTCCTAGAACAGGTTGCCCCTCATGTTGCTCCCATCGGCGACGCCACTCTTGTACATGCATAGGACGACATTCGACGCGACCAAGCTGGACTTCGCGCAAGTGATGGACATCTGGAAGATAACGGTGGTGGCCTTGATAAATTGTCTTTCGAAGAGAGGTAGAATAGCGCACATCCAAAGACTGCCCACAAATTGGACATGCATTGTATCCCGAAGTTGTTAGTCATGCATATATTAAAGCATGAATCAGGCCAAGGCAAAGGGCTTGCGAATAGCGAGAATTTTGTAAATCAATAACCATTACTAGAAGCTTCTCCGTATCCTGGTCAATCATGCATAGTCCACATGAGAAGTCCATGGATCCTTGCATGCTGTTGTCCTACTGGTTCAACCGCATCTGCTATGTCGATCCCATGCCATAACTCTTGGAGCTCGTCAACTAGTGGAGCTAGATAAACATCCATGTTTTTTGCCTTGAACTTACCAGGTACAATCAAGCTTGAAATCAAATGACCCTTCTTGATAGCAAGCCACGGCGGGAGGTTGTAATTGATAAGCCACACAGGCCAAGTGCTCCATGACGAGCTTCTCAAGCCAAATGGATTGACTCCATCCATTGCCATGCCCAAACGCAAATTGCGTGGTTCACTCTTAAAATGTGGCGAGGTATCTTCAATGTGCCTCCAAGCCTTTGAATCAACAGACACCCTAAATGTTACGTCAGTGGATCTATTCGTAGAATGCCACCGCATCAACTTTGCAATGGAACCACAATGAAACATGTTTTTTATCCTAGGAATAATAGGAAAATGCCGCAACACTTTAGTTGGCACTGTCTTGCCAACTGCATCTTGTTTGTAGCGCATTGCTCCGCACTTAGGACACGACAGACAATCTGCGAATTCATTGCAAAAAAGAATGCAATCATTTGGACATGCATGAATCTTGTTGTAGTCCAAGCTAACTATGGTTAGAAGTTGCTTTGCGTCTGGCCTGGAGGGGGGCATTTCATTGCCATCCGGGAGAATTTGCTCCCGCAATAACCTGTTTAAGCCACATTAAATTAAAAAGCTCTCCGAGCACATCTCCGTTGCAATCAAAAAATCTCTTTTGTAAATTACGTACCTAAACAAAGCAGTGACGCTTGCATCTGACCACCTGTACACTGACTAAAGATTCAAAACATGTCTTCAGGAGATAGGCGCATGGCTTCTAGCGCTGCTTCGTTCGCGTTCTCCTCGCTTCTCTGGAAGAAGGCATCCAGCATCTCCTCCATGCCGTCGTCTTCTGTCTGTAAGCCCTTTTCTGCTTCCATCCGTGGCTCTATATTGGTCGGACCTTCACGCATAATCTTTTTTCTCTCTCTCTCTCAGATGTAGGTGCTATGTCACGAAAATCAATGCCCGTTCCGTAGGAGTCGTATCGAAGATTCTGTACGATTTCTCTAGCAAACTCTCCGTACTTGTGCACATGCTCATTACATATCCTACACTTGCGCAGGATTTGATACTTGCAGAGAGTGCATGAGCATGCAATCTTTTCCTCCATGTTAGTTGATGACGTTGCCATCTACAATGATTATGAATGTTGTTTTAAGATATATATATATATATATATATATATATATATATATATATATATATATATATATATATATATATATATATATATACTCCTCACAATGTAAACTACCTCGCATTCTCTAGTCTTGCCCAATCTCCGTACACCTCGGTCCAGAGGTGTACGGAGATCAGGACCACCGGGTCAAAATCTCGTCTTTATTGGTGAAATCCTATATGGGTAGACACATACGTGCACTCCCAGGTGTACATGGCAATGCATGTAGCAGGCAAAACCCCTTTGCCTCTTTTAGTTCCATAGTTTCTTCTCTGTCTACGTACCCTATCTCTCTTTCTCTCTCGATCTCACTCTCGCTATCTCTCTTTCTCTCTCTATTTCCCTATTTTCCTATCTCTCTGCCATAACTCTTGGAGCTCCACTTCCCTATCTCTCTCTCTCTCTCTCTCTCTCTCTCTCTCTCTCTCTCTCTATATATATATATATATATATATATATATATATAACTCTCTTTCTCTATCTCTCTATTTCCTATCTCTCTCTCTCTCTCTCTCTCTCTCTACTTCCCTATCTCTCTAATGATCGAACGAGCGACTGATCTAGGGAGCTCTAGACGCCCACGACTACGGAGGACTACACAACATCGACAGAGGCTGCATCAGAGGATCTAGCTAGGTCACTTTAGCTCGACATGCACAACGCCCGGTCAGAGTACTGACCATGGAGGAGATCTACCTATACCAACTAGCTCGTTTAGCCGTTTAGTCCACACCCAGCAGTTTAGGATTCCATAATATTTTATTTTGTCATCTTCTTACTCTGACTTTGTATCAGATCCATCACATTGTAACTTTCTTGTCTCATGTCTTATAGGTCACTTTGGCCTTTCGAAGACGTTAATATAACATTTCATTTCATTTCTCTCTTTAATTTTTTTTTCTTTAATTTTAATATCCTAAGCATACATTAATTCTCTCTCTCTCTCTCTCTCTCTCTCTCTCTCTCTCTTTGATTACCTACACACACACACACACACATATTTCTCTCTCTCTCTCTCTTTCCTAAACACACCTCTCTCTCTCTCTCTCTCTCTCTCTCTCTCTCTCTCTCTCTTTCCTACACACACACACACCGCTCTCTCTCTCTCTCTCTCTCTCTCTCTCTATTTCCTACACACACACACACACACACACACACACACACACACACACCTCTCTCTCTCTCTCTCTTTCCTACACACACACATCGTTCTCTCTCTCTCTCTCTCTCTCTCTCTCTCTCTCTCTCTCTCTCTCTCTCTCTCTCTCTCTCTCAATTGCATGGGAAGCAAGCAAAAAAGTTCAAAAGACGCATAAAAGCAAGATCTTGAGCACGGGATGGTGCAAGACATAAAGAAGTGGTTTGGGAGATGGGATGCATTACACTTGCTACATGATGCTTCAATTGACTCTCAAGTGAATGAAGCTTTTCTACAATGCCAATGTATTACGGCTTGGAAGAAATCCGGTGGGTCACGCTTCATACATTACACCACCTATATTGCCCCCAACTACAAAACCATGTTCTTCGCTGAGAGAGGAAACCGTACTCACACTTACATGCTTGAGCCTATTCCCTTGTCCGTGATACGCACTATCGTAGCAATTCGGCTTAGCTCCCATTTCCTTCGATGCGAGATAGGGCGTTGGGGCAATGGAGAAGAGTCAAATCGATTGTGCACATTATGCTCACTACAAGTTCGAGAGTCTGAGTACCACACACTACTAGAGTGCTCAGCTTTTGATCACATCCGAACTTGCTTCTCTCACATTTTCAGCCATAACTTAGACCTACACACTTTCCTCTCCCAGCCAAAGTGTGGGCTCTCCATTGCGACTCTCATCACTACAATTTTGGAGCATCGAGAGTCACTCATTAGCCATACACATACTACATCACATGTAACTTTGGTCCTATAGGTCATATTTGACCTCCGAGGACGAAAATAAAATCTATCTATCTATCTCTCTCTCTCTCTTTCCTACACACACACACACACACACACACACCGCTCTCTCTCTCTCTCCTCTCTCTCTCTCTCTCTCTCTCTCTCTCTCTCTCTTTCCTACACACACACACACACGATGTAGAGAGAGAGAGAGAGAGAGAGGGGTTGGGGAGGGTGGAGATGGACATAATACCTGCGTAGCAGGTTTCGGCCAAGATCCGAGTAGGCGAAAATGGCCCCTCCGCGCGGGTTTCACTTTATTTCCCCAAATTTTTTTGCGTCGCTATAACCGTCGCAATACGCGTGGCAAATAAAGCCTTTCCACACGTATATCGATGCACACTGCGACGTGTATAGCGACGCACGCTAATGACGTCGATATACACGTGGATAAGCATGGCAGTCGATATATACGCGTCGATATCTTCATTTAGTGTTGTAGTGGATGAAGAAGTCTTCTTTGTCAACATAGCATTGTACATGAAGTCTTAATCTCCCAATCAAAGGAGTAATTGCATCTTCTTGCCCCTTGAAGGCTCCATCGGCTACAACAACATCTCTCATCTCATGAGCTTGAATGCCTAACTTGGTGGCCAACTCCGTTGATATGAAATTGTGAGTAGAGCCAGGGTCGAATAGGATGAAGGCATCATAATGGGCCTTACCTTGGGCCCCAAGCATAGGAGAGAGGTGATCCTTTGCAATGAGCATCCTCTTGGAGCTTCGACCATGGAAGCTCTAGGAGTCTCACTGCGGGTATTTCTTTTGGGGCAAGAACGGTAGCCATGTCCTTGCTCCCCACACTCGAAGCATTTGTGGTCCTTACGAAAAGCTTCTAGCTCTTCAAGAGAGAGTTTATTTTTACCTTTGTAAACTCCCTTCTCCTTGGACCGATTGTTGTCGTTGTTGTTATTGGAATTACCTTGGGAAGAGTTTGGGGCATTGTTTTTCCCTCTTGATTCATTTTTGTCTTTGTTCCATGTGCTTGGTATTCCTTTTAGCTCCTCATTGGAAATTGATGTGCGAAGCAACCGTAGTGTGGTGAATTACTTCAGTGATAGTAGCGGGTCGTTGCGAGTTGACATACTCGGCCATTTCTTCAGGTAATCCCGCACAAAATTGTTGCTTTTGCTTGGCGAACTCTGTCTTTTGAAAGACAGTAGCCTTGAGATATAAATCCCAAAACTTGTCAACATGTTTATGGATAGACTTGTTGGAGAGAAACTTCAAACTCTGCCATTCGGTAAGCTCTTTGTCCTTTGCATTGCTTGCAAGGAATTGCTTCATGATGGAAACTCGTAGAGTTTTCCATGTCTATGGGGCTTCGCCGTTCCCACAAAGGCTAGCCCACCCATTGACGAGAAGATTTCTAGAAGTGCATAGCTACATGGCGTAGCTTGGAGGACTCTGTGAGGCCCTCCAAAGGCCATATCAAATTGCTAGATAAAGGCCAAGACTTTGTCAGTAGCACCAAAGGTGCCATCATAGGTGAGAAAAAAGATACTCTTTCCTCGCTCTTTGAGATCCTTAAGGCTTTTGGGACCTTTTCCAAGCAGGGTAGGATTTGTGATGTCCTCTCCTCTTTTATTCTCTAGGATAATAACCGATGCTTTCATCAGAAGAAGAGAAAGGTGAAGAAGAAGGAGAAGAGGGTGACCTCTTTCTTGCCTTTTTCTTCCCTCGGGGGGTTCACTATGTGTAAAACTACCATATCACGTGCGTTCAAGATATGTTTGTAAAACCCCTTATCTGTGAATTTTGTTAAGAATATAATGTACCCTTTTCTTTTAAGTTTTTTTCAAATTTGAAAAAATAATTCCCTTATGTATATATATTTCTGTAAGTTTCAAGAACTTTAAATACCCTTCTGTTGAAATCACGTGATAGGTTACATATTTATTAGGTGACCTCCCCAGGTTTCTTCCTTTGTTTCCTCTCTTCCCTTTTAGAGTGACGAGGAGAAGGACTATAGGATGATGTTTTCCTCTTGGGAGAAGTTTGGGGTTGTCGAGACCACCGTCTTCGTGAAGCCACATCTTTAGAGGAATTCAAAGATTCACTACTCCTCCTCCTCTCTTATCAGAGAGAGTCTTCTTTTGTAAGTCTCTACAAGAGGCTTCCTAAGCTCTCTCTCTCTCTCTCTCTCTCTCTCTCTCTCTCTCTCTCTTCTTGGATAGGTAGGGAAATCCCATAAGCACGAAGTTGTTGGGTAACTTCGGCTTGCAAAGCAGGGTTGCCCATAGCTTGTTGCAACCTAGTAACAAGATAATTCACAAACATTGGGGCATCATTAGCAGCACCTTCATGTGCAAAATCAAAGTTTTCAAAATTCATTCTACTCTCTTGATTATTGTCAAACATGCTAATTAAACTTATGTGTATGCTACTTTGTGCTTTGGTACCATCAAAACCTTAGTTGCTACTTTTCTTTACCTTTGAAAATTAGCTCTCAAAAGTAGCCACGCCCGTGGTTTAGAGACTCGGGGGATTCACTCTATATACAAAACGGGACGCCACCTGCGAGCGGAAAACTTTGATAAAAGCCCTATATACGACTCATATTAGGGAATATGACCCCCATTTCTATGCTTATACAATAATCAATGCAGAAAACTATCATACCCCTATCTTACATATAAAATCTAGGTCTCATATGATCTAATTGAGTAAAACTAGTCAAAGAGCTTGTAGCATAGTGGCAAGCAACATACTAAGGAATCACTTCTATTTATAGCTAGATGTATCCTCAATGTATCTTAGTTTGAATTTCAAAATATGTGCCCGTTTAACCTACACTCTAGTTACTCGTCCAATTCTGACCCATCTAGATTACTCAAAAAACATGGCTATAAAGTTGTGTTAGGTTCTCCGTGTAAATTTGCATCTATAAAAACTCTTTCATCCCTCAACAAATGAACTATAATCACAAAACAAGAAATTGTTACAAGGCAATGTTCGTTCTTACTTGTATCTTTGTAGCTATTGACTAACAAGTTCAAGGGTAGAATCTTTTGGAAAGCCATGATTTTTAAACACAAAAACTTCCTCTCATTTTCCCATTTTCTCACTTCTCCCCCCCTACACACAAATATGATACCCCCTCCCTTATTCTTAAGGTTGAGAGATAAATTATTGAGGGCCTGTCCCTCACTTATACACTTATGTAACTTGTAACCCTCCCCCCTCCCCTGCACTTACGTGGTGCGCTAAGTTTTCCATGGTGAATACCCCGGGTTTAGAGACTATTAATTGCAAAGAGTAGTGGAGAGGGTCTAGCATTGCCCAGTTGATTATGGTTCCTGTTGAGCTTGCTAGTAGCTCAATAATGGTTAAGCCAAAGGCAAGCCCCGAGAGACTCCATTATTAAGACTGTAGTTCCCAATGGTATACCTCGAATTAAGTCCTTTTCAACTAGCCTTAATAGATCCCAGTCCCACTTACCCTATGGCAATGAACAAGTCCGACCTTTCATGGACAACTTAAGGACCTCTCTTCTTAAGCAAGAAAAGAGAAACCAATAACTCTAATATCAATGTAATGGAAATGGCTTATGAACATTGAGAATAAAGGAATTAAGAGAAATGTACTGAGCATTGAGACTACTTTGAGAAAATAGAGGGTGAACTTAATTAGCGATAGAAACATAACCATTATACTTAATTAACTTGGCATGAATAATACTTTTAAAGAGAGAGAATTAGAAAACTTGACAACAATTGAGGACCAGATTTATGTGGAGTTGGTCCCCCCTCCAAAAGGCTTTTGTATTATAATTTCTCCCATAAAGAGAGACTTGATACAATACAAGCTTTGTGATCCTTAAGGCCTTGATAGTGCAATGAAGATACAAAGCTTCATGCACCACAATTATGATCGTAACTTAGCTAAATGAAAGCATTAACTTGTCCCCGGCCTTGGTCCCAAGATCTCAAACACCTTCAAAGGTGGAGAGAGCTAGTAGGGAATGAGGATAGGGAAAAGGAAGAAGAAACATTCTTACGACGAGAAAGAAATAGTTTCTTATCATCACTCTTGTTGCATACGATAGCATAATAGCATAATAATGATGATGAAGAAGATGGCAAGCTTAAGCATTGAAGCATGGCTCTTGGTTGGATTTGTATTCCATAGCCATGAGTGTTGGTGTAGGCTCTCAACTTCTCGACAAGCTTGGAGAAGGAGATAAAGTTCTTGCACTTGGCAATTTACACAAAATGAGAGAGAGAGAGAGAGAGAGAGAGAGAGAGAGAGAGAGAGAGAGAGAGAGAGAGAGAGAGAGTATGTTGCAAGCTAGCCCCCTACATGCTAGGGTCAACCCCCTCTTGTAGCTCATGCCTTATGCTCATTGGCTCCTTCAAGCCTAGCCAATCACAAGCTTGGGTCAATTCAAGAAATGGAGGTAGCCTTTGGACAAGTTTCCTCCTTTCCCCTTTGAGAGAGAGGGCTTGGGTAATGCATAAACAATTAATTTTATTAGCTAAATTATCATTGGACCCCTCTCTAGCGATCTAATAGGCCTTAGGCACACTATCAGGGCAACTTCGGTTAGGGCTTTGACATTTGTCCTATATGCCTCTTTGAGCAAGGGGTGCCTCTTGGGTGAGGGGAGGGTCATCAACCTAATCCCCTACTTGTAGGGCTCGCCCCCCTCTTTGTAGGCATGCCTTTGACTTTCTACGCCCAAGCACCTTGGCCCCCAACTAGCTTAAGCACCATAGTCATCAAGCATGGGTATAGCAAGTACATTACCTCATACACATGCACCTACCTTCTAGGGCTCTCCCCCTCCTTGTAGGAATTAGACTTTGACTTCAAGAATAATCCTAGCTTAACCATGCACCTTAGTTACCAAGCACCTCATGCACTTTAATCATCAAGAAGCTCAAGCATAGGCCTAGCTTAACCTAAGGTCTAAGGAATTTTACACTAACCTTTGGAGATCTTTAATGAAGCTAACCCTAAGGTTGTTCAAGCTCCATTAGCTAGCATTGCTCTTTGACTGACCATCACCCATTTGGACCTATTGACTATGGTCCCGTGCTGAGATAGATCCACAAGCACATGTCTATATTCTAACTCTTGTTCTCGTTTATTCTCCCACATTATATGATTAGTTCAATATGAGAAAAGCATTTGGATCAGTTAGATATTAAATTTTATGACATGGAATATGTGTCTACAACTTGGCATCATTCCATTATGTCTTTATGCCAGCTATGGACCTATATACATGGCATGTAGAGTTTAATGCCCATGACTGTGTGCAAACATTTTGAAGGCTAGATCTTTGCTTAGTAAATTAGTGGAGTTGTCATCTGTGTGAATCTTGAGAATCTCAATGCGCTTGTCATCTAGCACTTCACAACCAAGTGATATCTCACATGAGTGTTGTTGGAAGATCCCCTTCCAACAAAAGATTTCTCAAAGATTGTAAGTGAAGATGCTAGCAAAGAGGTGAAGATTCAAGATGGATGCTATCTTAGATGCTATCAAGGAAAGACTAGTATCAAACATCACTTCAATTTTTTTCATTTTACAATTTTTATCCATTATGCCAAACATTTGCAAACTCTGCAAGAGCTGCAAATGTTTGGCAAGTGTATATTGCCGCAAATCCTTGCAATTGATTTTGTGTCTTAACCATAATTATGTGCATTGATCATATCTCGATCTCAAGGGATTGGCCACGGGGAACTTATGTACTACCTGTAAGTGCAAGGGAGGGTTTTTTTTGAAAGGCTCAAATTTTTTATTTGTGATCATTTCGGCCTCCATTTCCACTACAGGCAGTACTGCATAGGCTATTTTGTCATTATATGCAAAATTTTTGTCAGTGCCATTTTTTGCATAACAGTTCCCTTATAGTCTTCTACGGTTTGTGCTATATAGAACGTGTTGTTCCCGCTTTGCTTCTACTCTTTTTGGGTAGTTTCTACATCAGGGACAAGTATTCACCATGGCTGACAACAACACAGATGTGGTCAAGATGTTTGCTGTTGAGGACAAATTGGATGGGGACAATTATCCTATGTGGGATTACAAGATGCAACATGTTCTTGTGTCAAAGAGTGTTTGGAATATTGTGCATGGCATTGATGTATGTCCTGGTTTTGAGGACGTAGGCAATGTTGAGGATGTTGCAGGTCTTGCTGCTATTAGAGTTGTTTTGCCTACGACAGAACAAGCTCGTTGGGATGCAAGAAATGCACAGGCTCATGCATTGATTTCGTTGTCTGTGAAGCGCACTATACTCCTCACATTTGTTTAGCAAAATATGTGAAATAGGCTTGGGATATTGTGGCTGGTCTTTATGCAATTCGTAATGAGGCTAAAATTGCATTGTTGCGTAAAGAGCTAGAGTTGAAGATTGTGCATGAGGAAGATGATATGGACACTTTCCTTGCTGGTGTCAAGGATATCAATGAGCAACTTACTTTTCCAAGTGAAGTCATTTCAGACAGTTCCCAAATTTTTCTTGATGCCTTGCCAGATTCTTACCAAACTTCTGCTAGTACTTGGAGACTTATGACCCAAGGAAATCCTAAAGTTGTTAAGTTTGATGCATTGTGCACATTGCTGTTGCAAGAGTTTCTTTCTAGAAAAAACAAAACTAGACAACGTGGAGTTGAACATGCTTTTATTGTTGCTCAAAGAAAAGGTGGTAACAGTAATGCAACCACTTCTCATGGTTCTTCCGTGAGTGAAAAATTACATGGTTCTAATGCTTTTGCTGGAAAAAACTCGTATGGAAATTCTAGTGATAAGGGCAAAAAGAAGATGTGCCATTATTGTAAAGCTAATGATCACTTGATCTAGCAATGTCCTAAGTTGAAGGCCAAAGAGGCAAAGAAGAAAGAGGGCGGTTCCATTGCAAATGATGGTTCCATTACAAATGCAGCTATTGTTGAGTCTTTTGTGTGAGTCTTTTGTGAAAGGAAACTGTGATGCTGATATTGATGCACAATGGGCTTTTAGTGCAAAGTGTACCTATAATCTTGTTGTCCTTGATGCATGCATGTCAGTTGTTGCAGATTCGCATGTGTGGTATTTTGACAGTGGTGGTACAAAGCACATTACCTCACATCATGATTTGTTCACCTCTTTTGAGTATGTCCCTCATGGGAATTCAATTACTTGTGCCAACAATGCCTCTTATCCGGTTCAGGGAGTTGGAAAGATTGTGCTTACTACTGCAAATGGTAGTTCTTTCACACTTCTTGATGCACTTTATGTACCTAGGATCAAGAAGAATCTTTTTTTTTGTATCTGCACTTGCTAGACTTGGTCTTGTAGTCAAATTTGTGGATGACAGATGTACAGTACATGATCCCAGTTTTAGTGATGAAATTTTTGCATCTAGCATTTTATGCCGTGGGCTGTATAAGCTCACTTTGTATGACAATTGTGGGCAAAATTTTGCAAATGCAGTTGTGGATTCAAAGGCTATTTCAGATGCAAAACTTTGGCATGCACGTTTTGGTCATCTAAATTTTACCAGTTTTCTGTGTTTGCAGAAATCTGATATGGTTGCTTCTTTGCTGCCTCTTGAAGCACTTGTCAAACATGTTTGTGAAGGATGTATTTTGGGTAAGATACAATGTTTAAAGTTTCCAAAGGATGGTTCAATTAGGGCACATGCAGTTAGGATGGTTCAGTTAGGGCACATGCAGGTTGCAACTTGTGCATAGTGATGTTTGTGGGCCCATGCAAACTCCATCCTTGGGCAATTACGTTTACTTCGTGACTTTCATTGATGATTACTCCAGGCATGCATGGGTATTTTTGCTTAAAACAAATTCTGAAGTATTTATGTGCTTCAAATCATTCCTGTCTATGGCTGAAAATGTCTCGAAATGTACTATGGACACCCTCCGTTCAGATCAAGGGGGAAGTATATGTCTCATGAATTTAATGCATTTCTAGCTAGTCTTGGGATAAAACACCAATGTACATTGCCTTATATGCCTCAGCAAAATGGTGCTGCTTAGAGAAGAAACACCTTACTTACAAAAATGGCACGTTGTATGGTCAAAAATCAACCTTTGTCGCATTCGTTTTGGCTTGAGGCCATCATGTGTGCCACTTATGTACTTAACAAGTCAAAAGCTTTGCAATCTATTACTCCATATGAAGCATGGCATGATAGAAAGCCTTCCATTGAGCACATGTGTGCTTTTGGTTGATTGACATATGCTTTGGTGCCACAAACACAACGTAGAAAATTGGATGATAAGGCTGTCAAATGTATTTTTGTTGGTTATAGTCCTGAAAGCAAAGGTTACAGGTTGTATCATCCACAAAAAAAGTGTATTCTGGTTTCACAGGATGTTCTGAGGATGTTGTGTTTGTGGAAGATTTTGTTCAGCCCTTGTTGTCATGTACTAGAGATAGTAATGTAAGCTCATAGGACATATATGACACTTTGTTGGCTCTTTTTTGTGGTGGAAGTTTGAATGTAAATTCCAATCAGGAAAATGTGCAACCTATGGGGGTTTCTGAAAATGTTGCAAATCAACCTATTATTGATGCAGACGTACATGATGTACTTGATGAGGATCGGGCTGAGAATGAGCAGGCTAGAGGTATGCCAGAATGGTTGATGCATACTTTGCGTGACAGTAAATTGGATGCACCTTTGTCTAGTCGTACTTGTTCAAGTTCTTTCCATGCATCTATGCATGAGATTGTTATGCTTGGCAGTGCCTAGCTTACATGATGTTGAAGAACCTCTATCTTTTGATGAAGCGCAAAATTCACAAAATTGGATGGCTACCATGCAATCAAAAAATGATGCATTTATAGAAAATGACACATGGACTTTATGTGATTTTCCTCCTGGAAAAAGGCCATTGGTACAAAATGGGTTTACAAGTTGAAACGCAAGCCGGATGGTGACATTGATCGCTATAAGGTCCGACTTGTTGCACAGGGTTATGCACAGCAGAAAGGCATAGATTATGAAGAGACATTTGCTCCCACTTGTTGTATGACTACTGTGTGTTTTTTATGTGCATTGGCAACTCATTTTGCTTGGAATGTACATTAATCAGACATTGTTAATGCTTTCTTGAATGGTGACATATTCGAGGAAGTTTATGTAATGTAACCTTGCGGTTTTGTCAAGAAAGGACAAGAGGATAAGGTGTGCAAATCTAACAAAGCTGTGCATGGATTGAAGCAATCTCCTCATGTTTGGTATGAGAAGGTTGATACTCATTTGGTCAAACGAGGCTTCTTTTGTAACAGTCCAACAAAAAGCACATTGTATGTAAAGTGCGAGGGTGATATACTTCTCGTTGTGGTTCTTTATGTGGATGATTTGCTGATCGTTGGACCAAATGAGAGACATATTGCTGAATTTAAGGCTGATTTGAATGCTACTTTCAAGATGAAAGATTTGGGGATGCTGCATCATTACTTGGGTATATAGTTCAAGTAGTGTGATGGTGGTATTTCCTTGTGCCAGATAAGTTACATAGAGATATTGCTATGTAAGTTTGGACTTGAGGATTGCAAACCTATTCCCACTCCTATGGAAACACGTTTGAAATTGAGTCTTCATGATGCTAGTGATCCTACAGATGTCACTCTTTACCAAATTGTTGCTGGATACCTCATTTATGTATGCAACACGAGGCCGGATATTTAGTTTGCAGTCTCATAGGTTAACAGATTTTTGCATAGCCCAGGGTCAAAACATTGGCAAGCTATCAAGAGAATTTTTCACTTCTTGAGTGACACTTTACGTCTTGGCTTGTTTTATCCCAAGGGGGGATCATTGCCGCTGGACTTACATGCTTTTTCAAACTCAGATTGGGTTGGTTTTTTGACACGCGAGTGTCCATAAGTGGTTTTTGTTTCTGTTGGAATTAGAGTTGTAGAGAAACACACATAGCTTGGAGAAGACGAAGGGGAAGCTCAAGGTACACAATAGAAAGTGTGTTACTTAGTGTGCAATGAAAAGATAGATAGCCCTAGAGTGATGGGCGTATATACAATGCTGGGGGGGAAAACCTCCTAAAGAGGGAAAAAATGCCCAACGGTCCTAGTGTGTTCACACACATCACTACCACATGTATATGGTAACAAATCCCCCCTAGAGTGATGCGGTGAACGAGAGCTGGCACATGAGTAAAGGGAAGTGCCATGCTCTGAGGACATGATCAGTCCACAAAGGGGAGTAAGCCCAAAGCTTTGCGGAAAGCTTCAAGCTTCTCACGAGATAATGCCTTTGTGAAAAGATCTGCAAGGTTGTCCTGTGTTGGCACCTAAGCCAAGCTGATCTCTCTTATTGAGAGCCTCTCCCTGACATAGTGGTAATGCACCTCAATGTGCTTTGTGCGATCATGAAAAATTGGGTTCCTCGCAACTGCCAATCGCTCTGACTGTCAGTGTAGATAGTGTTGGCAGTGTCTTGTCCAACACCCAAATTAGCCATAAGGCATCTGATCCATACACACTCAACCGTAGCTCTTAAGACTTCCCTGTACTCAGCCTCACAACTCGAAGTGGCCACAGTAGGTTGCTTCTTGCTCAACCATGATATACATGAACTACCAAGCATGAAACAAAAACCACTTGTGGACACTCCCGTGTCAAAACAACCAGCCCAATCTGAGTCCGAAAAAGCATGTAAGTTTGGCGGCAATGATCCTCCCTTGGGATAAAACAAGCCAAGATGTAAAGTGCGACTAAGGTAGCGGAAAATCCTCTTGATAGACTGCCAATGCTTAGACCCTGGGCTATGCAAAAATCTGCTGACATGTGAGACTGCAAACTAAATATCCGGCCTCGTGTTGCATACATAAATGAGGCAGCCAACAACAGTCTGATAAAGAGTGACATCAGCAGGATCGCCAGCATCATGTAAACTCAACTTCAAACCTATTTCCATGGGAGTGGCAATAGGTTTGCAATCCTCAATTCCAAACTTACATAGCAATGTCTCTATGTAACTTTTCTGACACAAGGCAATACCACCATCACACTGCTTAATTGTATCCCCAAGTAATGATGCAACATCCCCAAATCTTTCATCTTGAAAGTACCATTCAAATCAGCGTTAAATTAACAATATGTCTCTCATTTGGTCCAGTGATCAGCAAATCATCGACATAAAGAACCACAATGGAGAAGTACATCACCCTAACGCTTTACATACAATGTGCTTTCTGTTGGACTGTTACAAAAGCCTTGTTTGACCAAATGAGTGTCAGCTTTCTCATACCAAGCACGAGGAGATTGCTTCAACCCATACAAAGCCTTGTTGCATTTGCACACTTTGTCCTCTTGTCCTTTTATGACAAAACCGCGAGGCTGCATTACATAAACTTCCTCAAATATGTCACTATTCAAGAAAGCAATAACAATGTCGAATTGATGTACATCCCAACCAAAATGAGCTACCAATGCACATAGAAAACGCATATTAGTCATGCGACAAGTGGGAGAAAAAGTCTCTTCATAATCTATGCCTTTTTGCTGTGCATAACCCTTTGCAACAAGTCGAGCCTTATGGCGATCGATCTCACCATCCGGCTTGCATTTCAACTTGTAAACCCACTTCGTACCAATGGCATTTTTGCCAGGAGGCAAATCACATAAAGTCCATGTGTCATTTTCTATAAGTGCATCATATTCTGATTGCATTGCAGCCATCCATATTTGTGAATTTTGTGCTTCATCAAAAGACAGAGGCTCCTCAACATCATGTAAGCTAGACATAGCCAAAGCATAACAATCAGATGTATAAGATGCATGGTGAGAGCCTGAACGAGTACGACTAGACAAAGGTGCATCCAATTTACTGTCACGCAAAGTGCGCACCAGCCATTTGGCATACCTCTAGCCTGCTCAGTTTCAACCCTTTCCTCATCAAGTACATCATGTACATCTGCATCAATATTTTAATATTGATAATCTGCAACATTTTAATAAACCCCCATAGGTTGTACATTTACCTCATTGGAACTTACATTCGTATTTCCACCACCGAAAAGAGGCAACAAAGTGTCATAAATGTCCTATGAGCTTACATTATTGTCTCTAGTACATGACAACAAGGGCTGAACAGAATCTTTCACAAACACTACATCCCATGAAACCAGAATACGTTTTTTTTTGCGGATGATACAACCTGTAATCTTTGCTTTCGGCACTATAACCAACAAAAATACATTTGACAGCCTTATCATCCAATTTTCTGCGCTGTGTTTGTGGCACCAAAGCATATGCCAAATAGCCAAAAACATGCATGTGCTCGATAGAAGGCTTTCTATCATGCCATGCTTCATATGGAGTAATAGACTACAAAGCTTTCGTAGGACACCTATTAAGTACATAAGTGGCACACATGATGGCCTCAAGCCAAAAAGAATGCGGCAAAGCTTGACTTTTGACCATACATCGTGCCATTTCCATAAGTGACCTGTTTTTCCTCTCAGCAACACCATTTTGTTGAGGTGTATAAGGCACTGTACATTGGTGTTTTATCCCACGACTAGCTAGAAATGCGTTGAATTCATGAGACATATACTCCCCCCCTCGATCAGAACGGAGGGTGCCCATAGTACATTTCGAGACATTTTCAGCCATAGCTAGAAATTCTTTGAAGCACATAAAAACTTCAGACATCGCTTGAAGCGGAAATACCCATGCATGCCTGGAGTAATCATCAATGAAAGTCACGAAGTAAAGGTAATTGCCCAAGGACGGAGTTCTCATGGGCCCACAATCATCACTATGCACAAGGTCCAACCTTCATGTGGCCTGAACTGAACCATCCTTTGGAAACTTAGAATGCTGCATCTTACCAATATATAGCCTTCACAAACATGTTTGAGAGGTGCTTCAAGAGGCTGCAAAGAAGCAACCATATCAGATTTCTGCAAACGCAGCAAAATGGCAAAATTCAAATGACCAAAACGTGCATGCCAAAGTTTTGCATATGAAATAGACCTTGAATCTACAACAACATTTGCAAAATTTTGTCCACACTTGTCATACAAAGTGAGCTTATACAGCCCACGACACAAAAGGCCAGATGCAACAATTTCATCACCAAAAATGAGATCATGAATTGTACATCTGTCATCCACAAATTTGACTACATGTCCAAGTCTAACAAGTGCAGATACAAACAAGATATTCTTCTTGATCCTAGGTACATAAAGTGCATCAACAAGTGTGAAGGAACTGTCATTTGCAGCAGTAAGCACAATCTTTCCAACTCCTTGAACCGGATAAGAGGCATTGTTGGCACAAGTGACTGAATTCTCATGAGGACAAACTCGAGAGAGGTGAACAATTCACGATGAGAGGTTATGTGCTTTGTAGCACCACTGTCGAAATACCACACATGTGAATCTGCAGCAACTGACAAGCATGCATCATGGACATTAGGATTGTAAGTCACTCTGCACTAAAATCCCATTCTGCATCAACATCAGCATCATAGTCTCCTTTCATAGAAGACTCAACAATGGCTGCATTTGTAGTGGAACCAGCATTTGCAGTGGAACCACCCTCTTTCTTCTTAGCCTCTTTGGCCTTCAACTTAGGACACGACTTGATCAAGTGATCATTAGCTTTACAATAATGGCAACACATTTTCTTTTTGCCCTTATCACCAGGATTTCCAGACGAATTGTTGCCAGCAGAAGAATTAACAATAGAATTTTTTCCACTCGCAGCACAACCATAAGAAGTGACTGTATTGCTATTACCACCCTTTCTCTGAGAAGCAATAAAAGCCTGTTCAACTAAACACTGCCTAGTCTTGTTTTTTCTAGAAAGTGACGCTTGCAACAGCAATGTGCATAATGCATCAAACTTGACAACTTTCAAAATTTCCTTGGGTCCTAAGTCTCCAAGTACTAGCAAAAGTCTGGTAAGAATCTGGTAAGGCATCAAGAACAGTCTGCACAAGGGAACTGTCTGAAATTGACTTCACCTGTAGAAATAAGTTGCTCATTGATATCCTTGACACTAGAAAGGAAAGTGTCCATATCATCTTCCTCATGCATAATCTTCGACTCCAACTCTTTACGCAGCAAAGCAATTTTAGCCTCATTGCGACTTGCATAAAGACCAGCCAAAATATCCCAAGACTGTTTTGCAGATTTTGCTGAACGGATGTGAGGACCAATGGTGCACTTCACAGACAACACAATCAATTCATGAGCCAGCACATCCTTTACATCCCAATGAGCTTGTTCAGCCCCGTAGGCAAAACAACTCTAATAGCAGCCATCCTTGCAGCAAGACCTGCAACATCCTCAACATCGCCTACATCCTCAGAACCAGGACGTACATCAATGCCCTACACAATATTCCAGACGCCCTTTGACACAAGAATGTGTTGCATCATATAAGCCCACATAGGGTAATTGTCCCCATCCAACCCGTCCTCAGCAGCAAACATCTTGAACACATCCGTGTTGTTGTCAACCATGGTAAATGATGCACCTGATGTGAAAACGGCCCGAAAATAGGAGAAACGGAGCGGGAACAACACGTGCTATATAGCACAAACCGTAGAATACTGTAAGGCACCTGTTATGCAGAAATTTACACTGACAGATATTATGCACAAAATGACGAAATTGCATGTGAAGACCTGCCTGTAGTGGAAACTGAGGCCGAAATGAGCCCGAATTAGAAATCTGAGTAGACTACACTCTATGAGCTTACTTGAAAGATTTGTTGACTTGCGAGCACTCGCCAAAACTCACTGTAATCGAAGAAAGTGAGCAGGCGTGTGTTAGAGCAGCTACCGACTAAGCCCGAGAGGATGTAACCTGCTCTGATACCAATTGTTGGAATTAGGGTTGCAGAGAAATGCACACAGCTTGGAGAAGACAAAGGAAGCTCAAGGCACACAATAGAGAGTGTGTTACTTAGTGTGCAATGGAAAGATAGATAGCCCTAGAGTGATGGGCGTATATACAATGCTCGAGGGAAAAAACCTCCTAAAGAGGGAAAAAATGCCCCGGCGGTCCTAGTGTGTTCACACAAATCACTAGCACATGTATATGGTAACACTTTCATGCTTGGAAGCTCATGTATATCATGGTTGGGCAAGAAGCAACGTACTGTGGACACTTCCAATTGTGAGCCTGAACATAGGGCAGTCTTCACAGCTACGGTTGAGCGTGTATGGCTTAGACGCCTTATGGATGATTTGGGTGTTGGACAGGACACTACCAACACTATCTACACTGATAGTCAGAGCACATTGGAAGTTGCAAGGAACCCAATTTTTCATGCTCACACAAAGCACATTGAGGTGCATTACCACTATGTCAGGGAGAGGCTCTCAACAGGAGAGATCAGGCTTATGTGCCAACACATGATAACCTTGCAGATCTTTTCACAAAGGCATTGTCTCGTGAGAAGTTTAAAGCTTTCCGCAAAGCTTTGGGCTTACTCTCCTTTGTGGACTGATCATTTCCTCAGGGCATGGCACTTCCCTTTACTCTATGTGTCAGCTCTTTTTCACCGCATCACTCTAGCGGGGATTTGCTACCATATGCATGAAATAGTGATGTGTGTGAGCACACTTAGGACTGCCGGAGCATTGTTTTCCTCACTAGGAGGTTTTTTCCCCCATGCATTATATATACATCCATTATTCTAGGGCTATCTATCTTTCCCTTGCACACTAAGTAATACACTCTCTGTTGTGTGCCTTGAGCTTCCTTCGTCTTCTACAAACTGTGTGCGTTTTTCGCAACCCTAATTCCAACAACAATGCTTGCAAAGTTTTTTTAGATTCCTCTTCCAATGCGCAATTGACACATCACCTTCTTATAGATTCGTGGAACTGCAAGCCTAAACTCACTTGGCACTTGGAGTTCTTCCATCCTTCTCCATAAATGGTTACATGGATTCATATCAAAGGCTTTCTTAAAGTCCACAAAGCAACAATACAATCGCTTGCATTTCAACCGACTTTCCTCCATGAGAACACGAAGAGTGACAAGTGATCAATGGTGTCGATGAGAACTGGATTGTCCTTTTGCATGTTTGCCATTCTCTTCAACCCCATCACTCAATTTTATCTCCATTTTGCACACAAACAACTTTTCCATAAGAGACCCAATCATCACAGTGTGGTAGTAATTTACATTCTTTACATCCCAACCTATATGCAAAGTCTTGACCCAATTAGTACTCCAATCACAAAGCATACAATGTTGAAGTGCAAGGTTGAACATACCACACATCCACTCATATGTAAAATCTCCCCTCTATTTAAGCATTTCCAGCTTGATACCTTGAAGATCTCTTGCTTTTTAACTGGCCAACTTTTGAGCCCATTGCATACATCCTCGATAGTAAAAAGAGAGGGCATGCATGGGAATGAACCATAAAGTGGATTTTTTTCTAGCATTTGGTTGCTCATATAGTTGCCTACAATGCGTGTACATATCCACAAGACTCAAGTTACCAAAAGTCTAAATCGGCTTGCCCCTCAAGTTTCTCCAAAATCTTCCACATGCACGTGCCTTTTCTTGGACTTGAGAAATTAATACTACACTCCACATCTTCTTCTCTTCTTTTGAATCAATGCCTTGTATGTATGCAAATGACTTTGATAGTTGCCTTTGTCCATAGTTGCATCTTTATCAGGACTCTTGAGCATCTTGACATTCTTTATCAAACCATATTTTGCATGATCTATCTTTGTTAATACTATGGACATGCTTTATGGCAAAGAATTCTTCAATACAAAGAACAAATAACTTTCTTGAAATCTTCTCATTTAGTTTTCAATGGTACGTCATACTGAAGTTTTTTCATCCATAACTTTTGCTCAACCATTTTAATATACATTAGTGTTGTCCATTTGAAATCCATACAAAGTGATAACTTCTCTTCTCGATCCCTTTGGCTGAGATTATCATGCTTAGTTGCTTCTCCACGACATGCAAGGTCAATACATAAGGTCCGATGGTCTAATTATAGGGTCCATTGATCAGTGTAAAGCTTTTTATGCAATACATGATGGCTTCAAAGAGTAGCATATAGTCAATCACATTATCCCCATTAAGTTTTCTACAGGTAAATCCATGGGTTCCACTCCACAAAGATACACCATTGGCAATGATCATACCCGTGATATTGCACGTGTAAAAGTAACTTACCATAGTAAGATGGCTCTTTCTCATCCATTAAAGTACGATCATACAAGTGAACTTCTTCCAAATCCCTTAAAATATATGGCATATCAAATTTTTGAGTATCATATTGCAATGTTTTTGTGCAAGCATTCATATCCACAAAGATAATAACATCACCTTCACCTTTAAAACAAGAAACATCCTTCTCTAAATCAAAAAATGGATGATCTCTATCCACGCAAGCATAGAAGGGGGAATCATGATGATGAATATAGCAACCGGCTATAAAAATGGGTGCTCTTTTTGGTGTCATAATTTTTAGCCATACATAATGTTTGTTCTTGTTATCTTTCACAATTGATACAAAATATTCCAATCCTATCATAACCATACATGCTATCCCTCCTTGCCCTCTTTGTTTCTTGAGATTTGTTGACCACATCAATAAATGTACATTGCAATCCTCTAACTCGTTAATCCTTTGTGTGTCATCCCAAGTTTTAACAAGAAGTACAACATCGGCCTTGATTGTTAGTTCATCTATGGCAGCCCCCGCAGTCCATGGGTATCCATTTAAATTCCAAAAGCATGCTTTCAATTGTAACTCGGCCTCATAGGTCACACATTCCTATTTGCTACAGGGACTTGTCCTCTCGTTGGGAACATTTTCTTCATCAGAGATCTCCTTGTGTTTCTTATTCCTCTCCTCATATGCCTTGTGACATTTTTTTTTTTTTGGCTTAATAGTGCAATCTTTTTTATACGAAACATTTTGTATCCCTCAAATAGATCCAACTATTATCAAGGATAATCTTTCCTTTGGTCTCAACGGGCATGGTGCATATAATTGGTCATTCTCCCGAGCGAGGAGCTCCTTGATTACCCACTCTATGTGCTCCGTAAATTATAAGTTTTGACATGACAAAGTGGGTTTGGAATAAATATTTGATAGCAATGGAAAGAGAAGGAGGTGTGTCTAAATTCTCTTTAAAAATTCCACGAATAACAATGTTCCTTCAACTCCTCTACATCCACATTTTCAACATTATTTTTTTGAGCCATAGCTTGCATGAGGGGGAAATTAGGAACCACATTGTTACCACATACATCAGACCAAGACTTATACATGGTCATGCTCTACTTTGCTCATGCGTTCCTTCAAAACATTCAAGTCCAGAGCATTTACATTCCTTGACTTCCTCTTAAAGTTGAATCAAGCATGTTGTTTGCATCTCAAGTGTCCTCTTGAGATTAACATTCTCAACCACAAAAACCCTTAGCATGCCATTCTCCATTCCAAGTGCCTAAGTATTCACCTTGTTTATTTACGGTCTCTTGCAACGATACTAACTATTCCATGATCATGTTTTTTAAATGTTCAGTGGTTGTGTTTCTATCTCCACACTTGGGAGACTTTGGATCATTTTTGGCAATAGTTGTGGACCTTGTTGAAGAAGAAGAACCCTTGCGAGTGTCAAAAGCACTACAACAAAAACAGGTGCCTTCGACACAGATTTTGATGCGAACCATCGAAAACTGCGTCAAATCTTCGTCGCTATGAATTAGTCGAAATACGCGTCGATATCTACGTCGAAGGAACCTGTTTTCTACGCGTGTATCGACGTGTATTTCGACGACCATATCAAATTTTTTTTTCTTGGGCAGAGGAAAGGTAGCCTGGCGTATGCCCAGTGAAAAGATGGACACAGCCACAACCACAGCCAAACTACATGTCCTCTGTCCAAGAAAGCGATCACCACCAAAATCAGCCGTACTCCCGCAGAAATTTCACAAGAGTTCCCTTTGTTTTAACATAAACTTTTCAAAAAAACCATATGTATACGCCTCCTACATGATATCCATGTAGGATCTCACATGAGATTTAAGGCACAACTTGATGGAAGAAATGAAACGAACTTTGTGGAAAACCATAACCAAATTAAAACCATAACCATAACGAACTTCATATATAACAAACTTTGTGCAAAACCATAACCAAATTAAAACCATAACCATAACCATATTGATCAAAACCATAACGATAACCATAAACAAAACAATAACCATAACCATAACCATAACCATAACCATAACCATAACCATAACCATAACCATAAACAAAACAATAACCATAACCATAACGTTCATAAACAATAAACAATAACCATAACCATGTCTATACAAGAAAGAAACACAGAGATGTGTCTGTGTCTCACAAAACATATATAGAAATCCACTGATGACTCGCGCATCACAACCTGCACATAAAGGGACAAGTCACAAAATTAGTATGATATTACTTCACATATACTTAATTAATTAAGTCAACTCACACATATTATTGTCTCGATCAAACGTCTCACCTCAATCGATTAGCGAGACTCTAAGGCCTCCCAGTCTACTCCTCCTGGCATGTCCGGGCTCGATTCATTGCAAGATTCTGCGTTTATACAAAAACCAAAGTAATTAAGAATACATGATTCATTGCTCTTGAAAAAAAATGCCATAGCTAAGATTGGATTGGGAACTCACAAACTCATAGCAAAAGGTGTCGAAGCCTCCGTTGCCAAGATGAGATGTGCCCATGGTCTCCCTACGTACCTCCGCGATGAGACACTGCTGTCTGAACCTCGTATCTGTTGTCTGCTCATCCTCCCTGATCTGCTACCACGACTCGTGTGAGATGCCTGAAGGCTTGAGCGAGCCCTGCTTGAAAGCCCGACAAGCTGCATCTCGACGATGTTTCACGGTGTCCCATGCAACATTCATGATCCACCTCCTCGGAAGCTCCTCTAAACCCGGAGCTGGACGATACTCTCTCATGATGGTCTTCACTATATAATTGATTTTGCTGCGATCCTGATGACTCCAAGACGTCATGATGGTGCTAGAAAACTGCACCTTCGCGAGCTGGCAAACGCGCTGTCACATCTCAGTCCCGACACTATCCATGTCAACATCTCCATCTGGCCATATAGTATAGACCTTGGAGGCACTAGGATCGTGTGCCCCCCAAGGTGTCGGAGGTGTGCCAAGAGGTGTGTCGAGAGGTGTGCCTGGGTAAGACGGGGGTCGTGAGCGAGGAGGGGTCGAAGCATCTCTAGACCCTCCTCCACAGCAACCACCACCTCCACCTAACGATCACCGAGATCGGCGAGTGCACCTGTGCTGTGGAGATGCGACGTACCCGCCTCTGCCATACCCCTAGGTGTCAAAGCGGCCGTGATGGGAGACCTTGCAGGCATCATACCCATAGGTGTCCCCCCCATAGGCGTCGGACCCTCGGGTGTGAAGCTCGGAGGCGTGGTACCTGTACCTCTGGCTATCCAATACTGAGATGCATCTGCCATCTGAGTGCACGTCATCCGTGTGATGAAGCCCATAAATGCATCCGCACTCATAGAAGCGGGATCTCGCGAGTGGTTTGCCATACTAAAGTCCTGCACAAAGAAAGTAAAAGAAAGCGTCAGAACAACTTGTTTAAATTAAGAAAAAGCTTAATTTTAAATCAACATCTTCTCACAAACACTTACAGGCCTCGACTAGTGAGGCATCATCGATAAGATCTTGCAACGTATCATCGTCTATCTCTAACTGCAGACATAACTCTGTCCCAACTCGTTCTGGCGAATTGTCTTCATCCATTGCATCTTCATCTACAAGTGTCATATCTGCCTCGTCTGCGTCATCCCTCGTATATTTGTCAGCTTCCTCTGCCATACCTTCGTCCATCTCATCTAATGTCAAAGTAATATCTGCGTCGTCCGGCCGACTTTCCTCCGGGAACTCTTGTCCTTCAGATACATGTTTATTTCTTCGAGCAACCTGAACCACAAACCACCATTGTCGCTCTCGAGGGTCCGGTACAAATACCACTTGCTCACAATGTTTGGGGAGAGCAAACGTGTCGCTCTCGAGGGTCCGATACAAAGACCACTTGCTCACAATGTTTGGGGAGAGCAAACATGTCTCTCTCATCTGTCCAAACCTTTGTAGAATCTATCTGCACAAGCTTTGTTTCCATCTTTGCGTACCATTGCATTGTGACCAAAAGTAATCACCTTGAACCACTTCACATCCAACAAAGACATCTCAAATCGTTTGAAGCTGACTTTCAAGATATCTGACACCAGACCACAGTAATCCAGGTTGCTAGTGCTCTCATTCGTGTCTCTGGCACTGGCCCTGCTCTTTTGCATGAAACTAATCATTACCCTACTGTTAAACATATTTCTTCTGCTGTCAATTTGTCGTGTTCTGAAATGCTTTCCATGCGACCACAGTGCCATGTATGTATGATACCTCCAGTCACATCCAATAGCCAGCTCTTCCTCTTCTGGAGATATGGGTTCTCTGATCTGTCGAGCTGCTCTCACTGTCTTGTCCAACCATGCCATTATAGGGAATTCAAGTAGAGGAGCGAGATGGTATGGCAAGGGTAAGCCAGCCTCTAGTCGTTCGGCTTCGCCTGAAATCGTGTCGCTCCTTATTGCATCTCTCTTTCTCTTCTTCGTACCTTTCAAGCCATTTTTTCATTGGCTCTGAATTTAGTATACAGAACTTCATGATCTTTTCTCGCATGGCGTCATCCATTTTCTTCGGCACCCCTTGCCCCTGCGGCTCCTCTCCCACCAATCTTGCATCCTCCTCATCACTCCACAGTCGAGGCATTTCTGGGTCAGATATGGATAGAAATTTCGGTCGTCAAGACAAGAGACTCTTGCACCAGCCATCCTTCTGCCATGCTCCCCTCTGGACGCGCTTTTTGGCGAACAAAACCCTTAAGTGTTTTCATGAACCGCTCTAGAAAGAACATCCAACGGTTGTGGACTGTACCTGCCACTGCAACCTCATCTACTACATGGACGAGCAAGTGCATTTGGATAGTTAGACATCTCGTGGGTAGATACTTCTCAATCATGCAAACTACCTCAATGGATTTAGCCCTTGCGACTGCAATGGATTCCTCTCGTATCTCCTTGGAAGAGATCCACCGCACTAGCTCTGAAATCTTGTATATGCAGGTCCGCACTTCCTCCGTTAAACACCCCTTGATCACAATTGGAAGAATAAATTGCAAGAACTTATGCCAGTTGTGCGATTTTAGTCTTGACAGTTGATCATCACGGGTGAATGCTGTCTTGAGACACCGCATGCCTCCTATTGGCGTCCTGAACTCTGAAATCACCCTTTTGACTTGTCGTTCCTTGCTTTGTAGCAATACCCATGGCGCTTTTGGAAGCTTTGTTTGGCCCGCTGCAGTGGTGAAAGGCCACAGCTCTGGGATCTTTTCAACTGACTACAAATCATCTCGTGAAGCTCGATTGTCTTTCATTCCCATGATTGTCTTCCAGAGGAGCTCTCCCACATTCTTGAATATATGCATTGGATCCAACAAATGGTTAATTAGTAGATCACCCCAGTACGGCAATGTATGGAGAATGGACAAACGTTTCATTCCTGGGAGAGGTTGCCCCTCATGTTGCTCCCATCGACGACGCCACTCTTATACATGCATAGGACGACATTCAACGCGACCAATCCGACCTTCGCGCAAGTGATGGCCATCTGGAAGATAACGATGGTGGCCTTGATAAATTGTCTTCTGAAGCGAGGTAGAATAGCGCACATCCAAAGACGGCCCGCAAATTGGACATGCATTGTATCCCGAAGTTGTAAGCCCTGCATATATTAAAGCATGATTTAGTACTACACAAAGTGCTTGCGAATAGCGAGATTTTTGTAAATCATCCACCATTACGAGAAGCTTCACCGTATCTTGGCCAATCATGCATAGTCCACATAAGAAGTCCATGGATCCTTGCATGTTGTTGTCGTGTTGGTTCAACTGCATCTGCTATGTCGATCCCATGCCATAACTCCTGGAGCTCGTCAACTAGTGGTGCTAGATAAACATCCATGTTTTTTGCCTTAAACTTACCAGGCACAATCAAGCCTAGTATCAAATGACCCTTCTTGATGGCAAGCCACGGAGGGAGGTTGTAATTGACAAGTCACACAAGCCAAGTGCTCCATGACAAGCTTCTCAAGCCAAATGGATTGACTCCATCCATTGCCATGCCCAAACGCAAATTGTGTGGTTCACTCTTAAAATGTGGCGAGGTATCTTCAATGTGCCTCCAAGCCTTTGAATCAACAGACACCCTAAATGTTGCATCAGTGGATCTATTCGTAGAATGCCACCCCATCAACTTTGCAATGGAACCACAACAAAACATGCTTTTTATCCTTGGAATAATAGGAAAATGCCGCAACACTTTAGCTGGCACTGACTCGCCAATCGCATCTTGTTTGTAGCGCATTGCTCCGCACTTAGGATACGATAGACAATCTGCGAATTTATTGCAAAAAAGAATGCAATCATTTGGACATGCATGAATCTTGTTGTAGTCCAAGTCAACCGAGGTCAATAGTTGCTTTGCGTCTGGCCTGTAGGGGGGCATTTCATTGCCAGCTGGGAGTAGTTTCTCCCGCAACAACCTATTTAAGACATTAAATGAAAAGCTCCCCAAGCACATCACCGTTGCAATCGGAAAATCTCTTTTGTAAGTTACGTACCTAAACAAAGTAGTTGTTGGAATTAGGGTTGCAGAGAAACACACACAGCTTGGAGAAGACAAAGGAAGCTCAAGGCACACAATAGAGAGTGTGTTACTTAGTGGGCAATGGAAAGATAGATAGCCCTAGAGTGATGGGCGTATATACAATGCACGGGGGAAAAAACCTCTTAAAGAGGGAAAACATGCCCCGGCGGTCCTAGTGTGTTCACACACATCACTACCACATGTATATGGTAACAAATTCCCCTTTGGAGTGATGCGGTGAACAATAGCCGGCACATGAGTAAAGGGAAGTGCCATGCCCTGAGGACAGGATCAGCCCACAAAGGGGAGTAAGCCCAAAGCTTTGCAGAAAGCTTCAAGCCTTCTCACGAGACAATGCCTTTTTGAAAAGATCTGCAAGGTTGTCCTGTGTTGGCACATAAGCCAAGATGATGTCTCCTGCTGAGAGCCTCTCCCTGACATAGTGGTAATGCACCTCAATGTGCTTTGTGCGAGCATGAAAAAATGGGTTCCTCGCAACTGCCAATGCGCTCTGACTGTCAGTGTAGGTAGTGTTGGCAGTGTTGGCAGTGTCCTGTCCAACACCCAAATCAGCCATAATGCGTCTCAGCCATACACACTCAACCGTAGCTGTGAAGACTGCCCTGTACTCAGCCTCATAACTCGAAGTGGCCACAATAGGTTGCTTCTTGCTCAACCATGATATACATGAACTGCCAAGCATGAAATAAAAACCACTTGTGGACACTCGCGTGTCAAATTGCTTCAACCCATACAAAGCCTTCTTACATTTGCACACTTTGTCCTCTTGTCCTTTTATGACAAAACCGCGAGGCTGCATTACATAAACTTCCTCAAATATGTCACCGTTCAAGAAAGCAGTAAAAATATCTGATTGATGTACATCCCAACCAAAATGAGTTGCCAATGCACATAGAAAACTCACAGTAGTCATACGACAAGTGGGAGCAAAAGTCTATGTCTTTTTGCTATGCATAACCCTTTGCAACAAGTCGAGCCTTATGGCAATCGATCTCACCATCTGGCTTGCGTTTCAACTTGTAAACCCACTTTGTACCAATGGCCTTTTTGCCAGGAGGCAAATCACATAAAGTCCATGTGTCATTCTCTATAAGTGCATCATATTCTGATTGCATGGTAGCCATCCGATTTTCTGAATTCTATGCTTCATCAAAAGATAGAGGCTCCTCAACATCATGTAAACTAGACACAGCCAAAGCATAACAATCTGATGCATAAGATGCATGGCGAGAGCCTGAACGAGTACGAATAAACAAAGGTGCATCCAATTTACTATCACGCAAAGTGTGCACCAACCATTTTGGCATACCTCTAGCCTGCTCATTTTCAGCCCTTTCGTCATCAAGTACATCATGTACATCTGCATCAGTAATAGGCTGATCTAAAACATTTTCAGAAACCCCCATAGGCTGTACGTTTGCCTCATTGGAACTCACATTCGTATTTCCACCATTGAAAAGAGGCAACAAAGTGTCATAAATGTCCTGTGAGCTTACATTACTGTCTCTAGTACATGACAGCAAGGGCTGAACATAATCTTCCACGAACACTACATCCCGAGAAACCGGAATACATTTTGTTTGCGGATGATACAACCTGTAACCTTTGCTTTCAGCACTATAACCAACAAAAATACATTTGACAGCCTTATCATCCAATTTTCTACGCTGCACTTGTGGCACCAAAGCATATGCCAAACAGCCAAAAACACGCATGTGCTCAATAGAAGGTTTTCTATCATGTGATGCTTCATATGGAGTAATACACTGCAAAGCTTTAGTAGGACACCTGTTAAGTACATAAGTGGCACACATAATGGCCTCAAGCCAAAACGAATGCGGCAAAGCTTGACTTTTGACCATACATCGTGCCATTTCCGTAAATGACCTGTTTTTCCTCTCAGCAACACCATTTTGCTGAGGTGTATAAGGCATTGTACATTGGTGTTTTATCCCACGACTAGCCAGAAATGCATTAAATTCATGAGACATATACTTCCCGGGCCTCGATCAGAACGAAGGGTGTCCATAGTACATTTCGAGACATTTTCAGCCATAGCCAGAAATTGTTTGAAGCACATAAAAACTTCGGACTTCGCTTTAAGTGGAAATACCCATGCATGCTTGGAGTAATCATCAATGAAAGTCACGAAGTATAGGTACTTGCCCAAGGACGGAGTTTGCATGGGCCCACAAACATCACTATGCACAAGCTGCAACCTGCATGTGGCCCGAATTGAACCATCCTTTGGAAATTTAGAACGCTGCATCTTACCCAAAATACAGCCTTCACAAACATGTTTGACAGGTGCTTCAAGAGGCTTCAAAGAAGCAACCATATTAGATTTCTGGAAACACAACAAACTGGCAAAATTCAGATGACCAAAGCGTGCATGCCAAAGTTTTGCATCTTAAATAGCCCTTGAATCTGCAACAACATTTGCAAAAGTTTGTCCACACTTGTCATACAAAGTGAGCTTATATAGCCCACGACACAAAAGGCCAGATGCAACAATTTCATCACCAAAACTGAGATCATGAACTGTACATCTGTCATCCACAAATTTGACTACAAGTCCAAGTCTAGCAAGTGGGGATACAGACAAGAGATTCTTCTTGATCCCAGGTACATAAAGTGCATCAACAAGTGTGAAGGAACTGCCATTAGCAGCCATGAGCACAATCTTTCCAACTCCCTGAACTGGATAAGAGGCGTTGTTGGCACAAGTGACTGAATTCCCATGAGGGATAGATTTAAACAATTCACGATGTGAGGTAATGTGCTTTGTAGCACCATTGTCAAAATACCACACATGTGAATCTGCAACAACTGACAAGCATGCATCATGGACATCAGGATTGTAAGTGCACTCTGCGCTAAAATCCCATTTTGCATCAGCATCAACATTACAGTCTCCTTTCACAGAAGACTCAACAATGGCTGCATTTGTAGTGGAACCAGCATTTGCAGTGGAACCACCCTCTGTTTTCTTCTTAGCCTCTTTGGCCTTCAACTTAGGACACGACTTGATCAAGTGATCATTGGCTTTACAATAATGGCAACGCATCTTCTTTTTGCCCTTATCACCAGAATTGCCAGACGAAGTGATGCCAGCAGAAGAATTAGGAACAGAATTTTTGCCACTCGTAGCAGAACCATAAGAAGTGGTTGCATTACTGTTACCACCCTTTCTTTGAGAAGCAATGAAAGCCTGTTCAACTGCACGCTGCCTAGTCCTATTTTTTCTGGAAAGTGACTCTTGCAACAGCAATGTGCATAATGCATCAAACTTGACAACTTCAGGATTTCCTTGGGTCATAAGTCTCCAAGTACTAGCAAAAGTCTGGTAGGATTTTGGTAAGGCATCAAGAACAGTCTGCACAAGGGAATTGTCTGAAATGACTTCATCTGCAGAAATAAGCTGCTCATTGATATCCTTGACACTAGCAAGGAAAGTGTCCATATCATCTTCCTCATGCATAATCTTCGACTCCAGCTCTTTACGCAGCAAAGCAATTTTAGCCTCATTGAGGCTTGCATAAAGACCTGCTAGAATATCCCAAGCCTATTTTGCAGATTTTGCTGAACGGATGTGAGGAACAATGGTACGCTTCAGAGACAACGCAATCAATGCATGAGCCTGCGCATCCTTAACATCTCAATGAGCCTCTTCTGCCGTAGGCAAAACAACTCTAACAATTGCGGTCCTTGCAGCAAGACTTGCAACATCCTCAACATCGCCTACGTCCTCAGAACCAGGACGTACATCAATGCCCTGCACAATGTTCCAGACACCCTTTGACACAAGAACATGTTGCATCATATAAGCCCACATAGGGTAGTTGTCCCCATCCAACCTGTCCTCAGCAGCAAACATCTTGAACACATCTGTGTTGTTGTTGTCAGCCATGGTAAATGCTGCACCTGATGTGAAAACTCTCCGAAAATAGGAGAAACGGAGCGAGAACAACATGTGCTATATAGCACAAACCGTAGAAGACTATAAGGCACATGTTATGCAGAAAACGGCACTGAAAGAAATTCTGCAAAAAATGACGAAATAGCCTGTGCAGTACTGCCTGTAGTGGAAACGGAGGCCGAAATGAGCCCAAATCAAAATTCTGAGTAGACCAAAATTTTTGTCGACCTGCGAACGCTCGCCAAAGCTCACTGAAATCGGAGAAAGTGAGCTGGCGTGTGCTGGAGCAGCTGGTGACTAAGCCCGAGAGGACGTGACCTGCTCTGATACCAATTGTTGGAATTGGGATTGTAGAGAAACACACACAGCTTGGAGAAGACGAAGAAAGCTCAAGGCACACAATAGAGAGTGTGTTACTTACTGTGCAATGGAAAGATAGATAGCCCTAGAGTGATGGGCGTATATACAATGCATGGGGGAAAAAACCTCCTAAAGAGGGAAAAAATGCCATGGCGTTCCTAGTGTGTTCACACACATCACTACCACATGTATATGGTAACAGTAGTGACGCTTGCATCTGACCACCCATACACTTACGACAGATTCAAAAACGACAGACAAGGACGAAGCACATATATTTTGGTCCCTTCATAGATTGGTTGATGTGCTAGCTTTCTCAACATGTCTTCAGGAGATAGGCACACGTCTTTTGGTGCTGCGTCGTTAGCGTTCTCCTGGCTTGTCTGAAAGAAGGTATCCAACATCTCCTCCATGCCGTCGTCTTGTGTCTGTAAGCCCTCCTCTGTTTCCATCCTTGGCTCTGGATTGGTCGGGCCTTCACACATAATCCTCTCTCTCTCTCTCTCTCTCTCTCTCTCTCTCTCTCTCTCTCTCTCTCTCTCTCTCTCTCTCTCTCTCTCTCTCTCTCTCTCTCTCTCTCTCTCTCTCTCTCTCTCTCAGATGTAGGTGTTATGTCGCAAAAATGAATGACCGTTTCGTAGGAGTCGTATCGTAGATTCTGTACGGTTTCTCTAGAAAACTCTCCGTACTTGTGCACATGCTCATTACATATCCTACGCTTACGCAGGATTTGATACTTGCAGAGCGTGCACGAGCATGCAATCTTTTCCTCCATGTTAGTTGATGACGTTGCCATCTACAATGATTATGAATGTTGTCTCAATATATATACTCCTCACAATGTAAACGACCTCGCATTCTCTAGCCTTGCCCGATCTCCGTACACCTCGGTCCAGAGGTGTATGGAGATCAGGACCACCGGGTCAAAATCTTGTCTTGATTGGTCTAATCCTATATGGGTAGACACATATGTGCTCTCCCAGGTGTACATGACAATGCTGTAGCGGGCAAAACCCCTTTGCCTCTTTTAGTTCCATAGTTTCTTCTAGAGGGAGAGAGAGAGAGATAGAGAGAGTTTCTGTCCTTTTCACACAATTGGTCAGCCAAGCTAACTCTTTCACCACTACTTTCTCTATCTACTACTATCTCTCTCTCTCTCTATCCATCTTCGTAGCTATCTCTAGTTAATTCTCTCTCTTTCTCTACCTCTATCTCTGGCTCTCTCTCTATCTTTACCTTTCTCTCTGTCTCTCTCTATTTCTCTCTCTCTCTCTCTCTCTCTCTCTCTCTCTCTCTCTCTAATTTCTTACACACACACACACACACATTTCTCTCTCTCTTTCTCTCTTTAATTTCCTACACACACACACACACATTTCTCTCTCTCTCTCTCTCTCTCTCTCTCTCTCTCTCTCTCTCTCTCTCTCTCTAATTTCCTACACACACACACACACACACACACACACATCTCTCTCTCTCTCTCTCTCTCTCTCTCTCTCTCTTCTACACACACACACACACACACACACAATGTAGCTTGAGAGAGAGAGAGGGGGGGGGGGGGGGGGGGGGGGGGGGGGGGGGGGGGGGGGGGAGAACAATACCTGCACTGCAGGTTTCCAAGAAGGCTAGATCTGTGCGCGCGCTCGCATATGAAAATGACTGCCTGCACGTGGATTTGGTTTTTCCCCAAATTTTTTTCCGTCGATATATGCATCGATATACACGTGGAAATACACACCTTTCGACAGGCATTGCCACGTGTATTACCACATATGTATCGACGCGTATATCGACGTAGGGTATGCCCGTCGAAATGCACATGGAAAGGTGCGGTGCGTCGAAATATTGCATGTCGAAAAGCGCGTAACATGTTGTAGTGAAGACATTGCATGTAAGAGAAGAGATGAGAGTCAATTTCCCAGAACTTGTTCACTTCAAAAATGGTGCTGCAAAAAAGCCTTCCATAAATTTATTTATTTGAGCACCAATGCATATAGGGCGTCGTTCTCTTTGATTAAGGCTACAGACCACCCAAATTGGAGTTCGGATGAAGAAGTTATGATCAAAAGAGTGAACTACTATCTACTAGATCAAAAATAGCTACACGAGAGAGAGAGAGAGAGAGAGAGAGAGAGAGAGAGAGAGAGAGAGAGAGAGAGAGAGAGAGAGAGAGAGAGAGGAGATGTTTCTATAGTTGTGGAAAGAGATCTAAACAAGATCGAAATAGAGATAGGAAAGTTGATGCTACAACTAGAGAAAGAGAGGTTAAGAAATTGGACAAAGAGTTTGCAAGCTTGGGAAGAGAGAGAAAGAGGGGTAAGGGACCTTAATTAAGGAAGGAGATGTTGTATCTATGGAGAAAGAAATTGCAGATCTAGAAGGAAATGTTGCAAATGTGGAGAAAGAGGTTGCCAATTTAGAAGGAGATGTTGTAGCTAGTTCTAGAGAAAGAGATTGAAGATTAAGAAGGATGGAGAAAGAGGTTGTAAATCTAGAAGGAGATGATATACATCTAAAAGGATGTGTGGTAGCTATTTTACAAAAAGGTGCCCTAGCATGAAATTAGGAGGAGAGAGAGGGGTATTAGGGTGCTTTAAAGAAAGAATAGGAATAGAGATTGCAGACCTACACATTTAGCACCTCGTGGAAGGAAGAGAGAGAGAGAGAGAGAGAGAGAGAGAGAGAGAGAGAGAGAGAGAGAGAGAGAGAGAGAGAGAGAGAGAGAGTAAGCTTGGGAAAATTTTGTAGGGAGAGAGAAGAAGAGAGAAAAGAGAAAGAGGGAATACGAGGGGCAACTTTTAAGATTTGAAATTGGAAAGGTACTTTTTGGAGGGAGAATAACTTCAAGAAATCTACATATACTCTTCAAGAAAATAAGAAATACTAATTCTATATAGGCCTCTTTAGGCAATCTACCCCACCATTCTAACTTTTGGTTGAAGCTTGCTTAAGTTTTAAGTACTTTTTTAAACTGCCAAATAAGGAGGCCCTCCTATACCCCATTCTCTTCCTAATAATAGTAGGGGACCAATCATATAGTATAGACATGAAGACACGTCCTCTCCTCTTTTTGTCTTTGTCTTTGTCCTTGTCCTTTGCTATGTTGACTCTGCCTTTGTCATTATTGTTGGTATTGCTAGTGCTATGACACTTTGACGGTGGATGGCATCCGATGCTACGGTTGCTACATTTGTAGTAGTCATTTGAAAAATGTTCAGGCTTGCCACACTTGTAGCACTTTTTCCTATTGTTATTTGACCTAGATGATGATGCAAGATAACCTCCTCCATTTGGTGTAGATTTCTTTGTTTTCTTCTTTTCTTCTTCATGGGTTGCAGTTGTGACTTGTTGCAGTAAAGGAGTGGTGCCTTTCTTGCTCTAAAATTGTGATGATGTTGTCACAAGTCTCAGGTACAACACTCAAAAGCACAATTATATTCTCTTCTTTAGGTATGAAGCACTCAATGTAGGCTAGCTGTGTGATTATGATCATTAGCCTATTGATAAGGTTAGATACATCCTCCCCTTGAAGCATAGTTAGGTTATAAAGATTTTTCTTAAAGATTACCTTAAACCTTTTGCTTGGTACCAAATTTTTCCTCTAGAGTTCATGCTTGAAGTGGTGTAGTGCAATCATCTGTGAAGGGCACGTGATTATCATGTAAGTAGAGCTTGTTCATCTTTTGCATGTGCATGTGAAACTTGGGCTCTAGTGAGTGTGCCTCAAAGGTTGATGGCTTGATTGCCCTAGGCTTGACAACAACCCCTAATTTATTTCTCATTGCATTAACCCTGTAGCTTTGTCTGTCACGTGTGAAACACTCCCCATCCCATTGAACTTCTCAATTCCATTATCCCCCATAGTGCAAATAGAAAACTCCTCTTCAAAACTTGGCTGGTCTGCTATGTGGAGCTCAAACCTCTTCAAAATTTGCTTCTTTGTTATGGGAATCCCTTCTAATAAGAAAGAGAGGGAATAAAGCTCTTTGTTTTGAATATCCTCTAAATGAGAGGAAGAACCAAAGAGGCTTGAGGCTTGAAGTGTAATGCCCACAAGAACCGGGCCTTGGAGGGATTGGAGCCCTTTGGAGATCAAGGGGATAGGATGCTCACGTGCGGGACACTTACATGGAAGAGCTAAAGGTACCAGAAATTGGGTTCTTATGCTCTCGTAAGATGACAGTTTTACTGGCCGGGTTTACTCAACTATGTCCAAGACTATGTCTTACATTGCCAGAAATATCAAGTTAATAAAGCAGAGCGCTTGAAGGAAGAAGGTCTCTTATATCCATTGGAGATTCCTAATGGTAAATGGGAAAGTATCTCTATGGATTCCATTGTGGGTTTACCAACCACTGTACGAGGTAATGACTCGGTATGGGTTTGCGTTGACTAAACTATGCAAGTTTATTCCAACCAAATCAACAATCAAGACTCCAGAGCTAGCTAATTTATTTGTGGAAAATCTAGACAGGTTGTATGGATTTCCAAGTAACATTGTGAGTAATTGTGATCCCAAGTTTAGCAGTCAATTTTGGAAGGCTGCGTTCAAATGATTGAGTATATAACTCAACCTAAGTACAACATATCATCTTGAAATGGATGATCAGACTAAAAGAGTGAATCAAGTGCTAGAGGATATGCTACAAGCATATGTTAGCAAGAAGCAATTAGATTGGAAAGATTGTCTACCTATTCTAAAACCTGCTTATAATAGTGCTAAGCATGTTACAACTGGATTTAATCCTTTCATGCTCATGTATGGTTTTCAACCAAGGTCACTAGTTATGTTGGGGTTGACAACCGAAAAGCTCCAACAAGTCAAGGATTTCATCCAAGACCATATGGATATGCTAAAACTAGCTCCTCAAAATGTTTGACAAGCACAGGATTGGTATAATAAGTACGATGATGAGAATCGTCAGTAAGTTACCTTCACAAAAGGGGAAGATGTATTTTTGTGTATGCCAGAGCATCAAAAAGTTTGAAGACTGGGCCAACACCTAAATTATCTCCGAGATACTGTGGACCTTTCAAGATACTCAAGAAAGTTGGTGACAGAGCCTACAAACTCTGTTACCTGCACAGTCTCGTATTCATCCGGTATTTCATGTAAGGCGTATATGTAAATGCTTTCATGGGTACAACAATGTCATTGACCAATAGATTTTGGTTGATTTCGTTGGACCTCCTACCCAACTGCATGAACCTGAGAAAATCTTAGACTATCATGATTTACATACGTGTCATCATGTACGTTGACAAGATTTAGTCAAGTGGAAAGATCTCGACTTGAAGAAGGTGCCACTTTGAAAAACATTAGTGTGCTTAAGAAGAAGTTATCCACTTTTTTTTAAGGAAAAAAAAACTTCTCCAAGGGGGGGGGGGGGGGGGGGGGGGGGGGTAATGTCAGTCCAAGGGCAGCCTTGGGGGGTCATAGACCTGGGCCAAGGGCCGACTGCTAAGCTAGGTAGGGAACCCTAGAAGGGCAAGGCCTATATAAGGCCGGTAGGGACTCGATAGGAAGGAGGGTTCTCAAAGGCAGTTCCCAGGGCTCTTTCACAAAATCTTTAAATCTATTTATTTTGGAAGAGTCTCACATATGTTCAGGTTGTCTATGTCTTGCTCCTTTTGATGTACCTAGCTTAGAAAATGAAGCTCAAAGATTAGTCCATACAATGCCCTTTTTCCACTCTGTTAGTAGGGCTTTGTATAGTCATTTCTTGGTGGTCCTTGAACCTTTTGATTTCATCCTAAAGGCTCTAAGGATGCTTAAATTAGAGACCCTAATAGCTTCAAAAGTGGAATCCTAATAAAATACATTATTAATTTCAAGCTTTCTACTTAGCTATTCCTAATTCAATGTCCAATCTTGAAGCAGTTTTCACAAGCAACACTCAAAATAGCTTTAGAACCTTAATAGAATTAAAAAAATAGTATTTCAAAAATGTATATTTAATATGTAAAAGTACCTTTGGGACCCTCTTGGATTGTGCTATGTGGGATTATGATCAAATCTTGCTCATGATAGAATGCAATTTGGATTGGCACAAAAATCATGATTTGGGTCGGATGCACTTTTCCAAGATTTTATGTGAGGGGTTGTCCTATATGCACAAGGGACCAACTTGACCATAAAAATATTGATTGGCATAGAATGTCTCAGATTACAATGCGGGGCATTAGAAGAGCTTGCAATTTGGTTCACAAGACTTTTTGCACAAACTTGGTATGTACGGGTGCTTTATGTTCTCTAGTGACTATTCCTTTGATTTTATCACAAATGAAAGTGATTTGGATAATCAAAAGTGCTATTGGCTAGTTGCTAGAATATTTTAATAAGATTAAAGAAACTTTACCATCATGAAAAAGAAGCAGAAGAATGCTATAAGCATAGAAGAGTCTTGACCTTCAAAGAGAATGATTGGGTATTGCTTAAGTTTTCAAAAGTATGCCTAAGCCATACAAACATGCAAGGGGACACAAGGATGTCCAACGGGTCATAAAAAATATTATGTTAAGTTAGCAAAAAGATATTATGGCATATTTTAGATCCCCCAAGCCAATTAATAAATTAGCTTACAAGTTAAGGTTACCTAGCACTTGGCTAATTTGTAGCACTTTTATGTAATTCTTTTGAAGCCTTATAAAGGTGAGCCACCCAAAGACCCAATTACCAAAGATCCACCCAAGTTTGAAGGTCAAGAAGAGATTCTACACCCCGAGATCATCCTATGACATGAAGACAAGGTTCTAAGAAGTGGAAAGACTACTCAACGAGATCATATTAATTTTTAAGAATTATCCTTTAAAAAATGCAAGGTGGATACAAGGCATCTAGTTGAAAGATAATGCAAACCTTGTACATGCTTACAACGACCATGTTAAAGGTAAGAACCAAGTATCAACAAACATGCCTCAAAAAGAATTTTGTTTTATTTTGACTCTAAGGCTTCTTTTAAATGTTCATCAGTTTTGTTTAAGTGTATGTCTACAGTGAATCATGCTTCTTGCACATACATATTTCTCTCAAGCACCAAGTAGATCTTGCCCATCTGCTATGGAAGATGATTAGTGGCTAACTAGATTACATGCTTGAAGTAGCATAGTCTCTCAAGTGCTAACAAAACTTTTCTAATCTACTTCGAACGATGTAAGGGCTTAGTAAATACATGCTTGCAATACCTAAGTCTTTCAAGCACCAAGTGCAATTAGTCACCACTGTGGAAGGATGTTGACGGGTTAAAAGGGATCTTCTAACCAAAGTAAAAGGACTAGCTATGACTTTATTTTCCCTACACCATAGTCATGGTGGATGACTACAATTCCAAGGGAGAGTTAATGTGAAGTTAATATCCAAGCACCAAGTGGAATTAGTCACCACTATGGAAGGATATCAACATGTAAAAAGGGATCCTCTTCCCAAAGTAAAGGGACTAGATATGACTTTATTTTCCCTACTGCATAGTTGAGGACGACTATGATTTCAAGGGAGAGTGAATGTCATAAAAAATAATTTCTAAGCTTCTTAAAGTATTTCAATCTTAATTTGGCCACTTATGTTTGGGAAAAATAAATAAGAAAAGAGAAATTGATTAAAGTGCTTAAGACCTGGCTCGGTCAAAGGGTTGTGACCAAGGAAAATAATCTTGTAAAAGAGCAAAAATAATTGCTATTTAATTATCTTACCTCAACAATACACATCAAGGAAGGATAAATATATCCCTTGATCAAAGGTAAAGGACCAAGGGGTTTAATTAGAGCAATTCTATGAGTCTAAAAATAAAAACTGACTGTGTAAGTTTTGAGTAAATAAATTTACTCTTTAGACTCCAAGTATGAAGTCTAAGAATCCTTAGGGTAAAATTTAAAGTAATTAAATTTATTCCTTAAAGTCCAAGTATGAAGTCTAAAAGCCTTAGGTAAAACTTAAACTTGCACGAGATAGTCTAAATTTAGCAGGTTTCGAGACCAGTTTTGTGGTGCCTCCCAAGAATTGTGTTGAGGTTTTACACAGGGGGTCAATCTTCAAAGCCCAAGGGTAAGTTTAATTGACCAAAGCCCGTTCTAATTTCGTAGATCCTAAATTAGCAAGTAGACTCTAGCCTGGGTTAGCTTCCTAGAGTGTCTAAAGGATAATGCAAAGATCTTGTACACAAGCTAGTTAAATTAAAGGTAAGTCTATGGTTTTTAATTAATGGAAGGAAAAAGAAAAGGACTAAGGTTAGATCATCCCTACCATATTTAGAAACTTGACTCTAGTCCTTCTCTTCAATGTTTGGCTAGGCCACATGTCCAAAGTAGCTCACACTTTCTTTATGGGAAGTTGGGTAAGTGTGTGTGTGTACACTTGCAAAGACAAGTCAAAAGAGAAGAGGGGCGAGTTTTTTTCAAGATAGCAAAGGAGACAAGTATTAGACCATGCACTAGCTACATTTTAAGTGTTTACTTTCTCCCCCTCTCTCTCGTGGGAACTCAAGTGATAGTCTCCATGCTCAAGCACTTGGCTATGTAAGCTCATCATTTTATTCTCTATTAATTTAGCTATGCTAAGAGATTGCTCATGGAGCAAGAATATAAGAATTTGCTACTTCTTTTCTTGAAAAATACTTCTCATCACCCTCATCTACCCCCATCCTCACAATTATTTCCCCGCTAGGGTGTGTCAGGTAAAGGCCCTGTGGCCGGCTGCCTGGACATTCCCTACATTACTCACTAACAACTCTTATACAAAATAATAAAGACACATACACACACACACACACACACACATGCACACACACACACACACACACACACACACACACACACACACACACACACACACACACACACACACACACACACACACACACACACACACACACACACACACACACACAATTCTCCTTCTATGCTATGCGTTTCCCAAATAGTCTCCCGTCTCTCATATTCTCCTTCCCCCTTCATGCACTTTCACGCCCCACAATTGGTATCAGAACCAGATCCCAAAATGGCCGGATTCCCATTCCCCATCTCGCGTGTGCAACGCTCCCAAGCAAGAGACAATGAGCATTTGTAGAGAATTGGCCAAAAAAATCTTGAAGAAGAATCGAGTTCTTCAAAGCAGTCTATGAGCAAACGAGCAGGGAAGCCCAATCTGTAGCAAGGCATGACATGGAAAGCATCTGTGTTGCATGTAAGAAAAGGGATCTGTCGGTTGTGTGTACTTATGCATGTACACACACACACACACACACACACACACACAATTAAGTATGGAGCCTGATTTACCCCTTGTAATTTTGTGTATTAAAAACGCACATTTGTAAGGCCCTCGTTATGAGGAGAAGCCATTGTGCGTGAAGAAAAATCACTCATTGGAAACCAAAATTTTCATGGCGAATAATCCTTTTTGCCGGAATATCGGGCTGAAGGACGTTCATAAAGTGGTCAAAAAACGGCCGATCCATTGGCCGATGGTCACCAGTCAATGGCTAGTGGTTGAAAGTCAATGGCCGGTGGGCGGTGGCCAAATTCAATGGGTGGTGACCAAATTCAAGGTGGACTTGTCTTCTCAAGGCCAGCCACACATGGGGCGCATTGGAGAGTCCAAGTTGGACTTGTCAACACAAGGGCGGCTACACACGGTTGCCTCTCATGAGAGAGGACAACCCTTTTGGCCTATAAAAAAAGGCCTCTTTTAACAAAAAAACGGATTGTGAAGCATTGTGGTGCACTGTGAATTTAATGTGAGATGGTGAGAGTGAAGTAAGGTGGGAGCTCCAAAAGGGTATAATGCCTTTGTAAGTAGCTAAGTAGATAATTGAGTAGTTTACTTAATGGAGAGAGATAATTTTCACACATGAGAGATTATAGAGTAGAGAGAGAGAGAGACCACACACGATCTACGTGGTTCACCCAATTTTGGATACATCCACGAGAAAGCAGCCACTCTATGGTTTTAGTACTTCAAAACAAGAAGTAGATTACAAAGGCATTATACCCTTTTGGAGCTCCAAAGCAAGGTGTTCTCGTAGCTATATTATCTGAAGGAAAGGATTCCTTGAATTGAGTGGGAGTAATGGTAAAGAAAGAGAAGCTCAAGATTGAGAATTTCAATGGCAAGAACTACTAATGCTGGAAGATGTAGATTGAAGACTATCTTTACCAGAAGAACCTTTATTTGCCACTAGGTGGTCTTGCAAAAAAGCATGCAACAATGGCAAATGAAACATGGATTGTCCTTGACCGAAAGGCATTAGGAACAATCCAAAAAAGCTTGGTGTCAACAGTGGCCTTCAACGTCGCGGAGATGAAGACTACGGAGGACTTGATGAAGTCACTTGATGGCCTCTACGAGAAACCATTGGTATCCAATATAGGTATTTCTCATGAAGCGCTTGTTCAATCTAAAGATGGCAGAGAATGGTTAAGTTGAAGAACACTTAAATGAATTTAACACCAACGTAAGTCAACTTCGATTGGTGAAAATCAATTTCGATGAAAGTGCGAGCTCTCCTTATACGATCGTCTCTATCGGATAGTTGGGACAGTCCTGTGATGGTTGTAAGTAGTCTATCTCTCACACAAATACTCTTAAGTTTGATGATCTTGTGGGTGCTCTCCTAAGCAAGGAAATGCGAAGGAGAACTTACAAGAGAATCATCAAGTGATGCACTGTCAGTGGAAACAAGAGGAAGGCCTAAGGAGAGGTTCAAAAACCAAAAGGGTCGTGATCGCTCAAGGTGGAGCAAGTCACGCACAAAGTCAGTTCTTGAATGTTGGAATTGCGGCAAGAAGGGCGATGCCAAGAAGGATTGCTGTTTCAAGAAGAAGAAGGAGTTGGAGTCTCAAGACAACAAGCCAACATCGGAGGCCAATGTGGCAGGTAAAGTAGAGCAAGATGCTCTAATTCTCTAATTAGACAATGTTAGTTCCTGGATAGTAGATTTCGGGGCTTCATTCCATGTGACACCAAACAAGCAACATTTTCAAAATTACACCAAAGGTAATTTTGGGTATGTATACTTGGGAGATGATGAAGCTTGTGTAAATTGTTGGCAAAGGTACAGTTTGTGTCAGAATTGCTAACGTAAATGAATGGAAGCTTAAAGATGTTAGGCATGTTCCTTTGTTTGTAAAAATTTGATCTCTACAAGATAATTGGACGATGAAGGTACAACATTGCATTGAAAAACAAACGATGGAAGATCTCAAAGGGATCTTTGGTGGTTGCCAAGGGAGAAAAGGTCGGTACACTTTACTTGTGTACTGTCATTCAGCACGCAATCTTCAACTTGTGCAATACATACAGAAGTCGACAGTGCGGTGTGGCACTATCGGCTTGGGCATATGAGTGCCAAAGGAATGCACATCCTTCAATCAAAAAAGGTTCTACCAGGTTTGAAAGAAGTGGACTTAGAGTTCTGTGAAGATTGTGTTTATGGTAAACAAAAGAGTGTAAAATTTCTAAAAGCAGGAAATGAAAGAAAAAATAAAAAACTTGTATTGGTTCATTCTGATCTTTGGGGTCCTGCAAGTACACCATCCCTTGGTGTCTCATTGTATTATGTAAGATTCATAGACGATGCAACTAGAAAAACATGGATTTATGTCATGAAGAATAAATCCGATGTGTTTTCCATATTTCAAAGGTGGAAAGCCTTTGTAGAGAATGAAGTAGGTACCAAGGCTAAATGCCTCAGGTCCGACAATGGGGTGACTATTCTAGCCAAGCTTTTGAAATATTTTGTGCTAGCAATGGCATTCAGAGGAAAAGAACAACCACAAGGACACCTCAATACAATGAAATTTCCAAAAGAATGAACATGACAATCATGGAGCGAGCATGAAGCATGCGGCTACATGCAGGCTTATCGCTTGAGCTTTGGGCGGAAGGAGTAAGTACGTCTGTGCATTTGATCAGCCGGTCACCATCAACGACATCAGATGGGGGAGTTCCAGAGGAGGCATGGACAGTAAACCGGTGAATTATTCATTTCTCAAAGTGTTTGGGTGTGAGGCTTTCATGCACATAGATAGAAGCCTAAGATCAAAGCTAGATGTAAAGTCCAAAAAGTGTTTCTTTATTAACTATGGAGAAGATGACTTTGAGTATCACCTATGGAATCCTGAAGATGGTAAAATCTTTAGAAGTAGGGATATAATTCTCAATGAAAATATGTACAAGATTACTTGGAAAGAAAACAAACAACAAAAACAGGTGATAAGTATATGGAGCTTGAGGGCGGCGAAGACTCAAGGAGTGCAAACGGTGACAACGTATAACAACGTCAACCAAATGAGGAGCCTCAACCTATTCCCCAAAGATCTACAAGAGCAAGTAGACAAGGTTTATGCCTTCCTTCAACCATCTCTTGATCTCAGATTTTGGAGAGCTGAAATCATACGAGGAAGCTATGCAACACGAATCCAAAGAAAAATGGATAAAGAGCATGCAAGTGGAGATGGACTCATTACATCGCAACCAAACATGGGAGTTGGTTGAGTTGCCTAAATGTAAGCGGGCACTTCAGAACAAATGGACGTACAAGATAAAGGAAGAATAAGGTGGGAAGAAAAGGTACAAGTTTAGGATTGTGGTAAAAGGGTTTTCTCAAAAGAAAGGTATTGACTTCAATGAAGTATTTTCTCCTATTGTAAAAATGAACTCAATTAGGCTTGTCTTTGTTGAGCTTATATGTGAAGCTACTCAATATATGGCTTCTTTGAGCTTAAATGTAAAGCTACTCAATATATGGCTTCTCTATATATGGCACCCAGGCCCCTCTATATATACATCATCTCATGTGTGTATTCTATACACTTTGGGGTTCTATTTCTGTGCTCTCTCTCTCTCTCTCTCTCTCTCTCTCTCTCTCTCTCTCTCTCTCTCTCTCTCTCTCTCTCTCTCTCTCTCTCTCTCTCCATGGTATCAGAGCAGGACGTTTTTGTTTTCGATTTTTCTCTTGATTGAAAACGATTTTGCAAAAACTACCCATCTCAAGTAGCGGAATCGATGTGGTCTACAACTTTGCAGAAGAAAGTTTTTTCAAATTCTGCACCGATTTTGAGTTATCGTTCGCGGATTGCTTACATACCCGAAAAACAACTTTCATTTTATGTTTTTGATTTTTCTCCTAATTGAAAACGATTTTGGCAGAAACTACCCAAGCTAGGCAACAGAAGCGACGTTGTCGACAATTTTGCAGAAGAAAGTTTTCTCAAATTTTGCACGGATTTTGAGTTATCGTTCGCGGATTGCGTACATGTCCAAAAAGCAATTTTTGTTTTATGTTTTTGATTTTTCTCCTAATTGAAAACGATTTTGCAAAAACTACTTACCAGAAGGCAACAGAATCAATGTGGTCTACAACTTTTCAGAAGAATGTTTTTTCAAATTCTGCATCAATTTTGAGTTATCGTTTGCGGACTGCGTACATGTCTGAAAAGTAACTTTCGTTTTTTGTTTTTGATTTTTCTCCCAATTGAAAACGATTTTACAAAAACTATACTGGAATTGATGTGTTCTACAACTTTGCAGAAGAAACTTTCTCTAAATTCTGCACTGATTTTGGATTATGGTTCTCGGACTGCGAACATGTTTGAAAAGCAAATTTACTTTTTGATTTTGATTTTCCTCATAATTGAAAACTTATCAATTATATTTTCTCTTCATCAATCATATATTTGTTACTGACGTAGCTTTGATGCAGAAGACAGTTACATATCGTTCCGATTCAGTCGAGCCGTTGATGATCGTCCAAATTCTGTCGAGCTACTGATGGTACATGATCTTTTGTTATATGATATATTCGTTCATTGATTCTTGTATAATTATCCTTCTAGAGATATAGATTACGTCTTTTTATTGATAATCTCTCGTTGATACCATAGTGATTTTGATGGTACCATGACGATGTTTTGTTAGTACTTTGGTCATGGTGATTTTCGTTGATACCATGATGATATTTCGTTGATACCATGGTTATTCTCGGTGATACCATGATGTTGTTTCGTTGATACCATGGTTATTCTCGGTGATACCGTGATGATATTTCGTTGATGCCATGGTTATTCTTGGTGATACCATGATGTTGTTTTGTTGATACAATGATTATTCTTAGTGATATCATGATGTTGTTTCGTTGATACCATGGTTATTCTCGGTGATACCATGATGTTGTTTCATTGATACAATGATTATTCTCGGCCATATCATGATGCTTTTTGTTGATCTCGTGATGATTTATTCATTTTTATTGATACAATGATGATTTTTAATACTTTGATGATATTCATTGATATCACTACGTTGATAAATGTCGTTTTATGTAGTATATACACAAGTCGTTTGCATCATGTAATCACGCATCTTGTACTTTTACGTTCATACTCTATGTATCATATGTTGTCATGCGTATATATGTCGTCAAAAGAGTGGCGTCGCGAACCATTTCTTATGGCATTGTGAACGTAATTATTTCACTAATGCTGCTAATAATTTTCATGACTATGTTTTCTGAGTCTATGATCTATGTAGGATTGATCAAAGAATTGATTTTATGAAGACAAACTTGGTGACAATAAAAGAATTATGAAGACATGTTTGCTGATGCCATATTGATGACAACATGAAGACATGTTTGGTGATGTCATATTGATGACAAGCTACACAACACATTGACGGAGACACTTTTGATTACGAGATAATCGATAGCCTTTACACCTCTTTATTGAACCTTTGTATTCAATATTGTATTTGATAGGATAGGAGTAATGTAACTCCTCATAAAACATTCATTGTAAAAGGAGTGATGTAGCTCCTCATACAATATTTGTAAAAGGAGTGATGTAGCTCCTCATGAACATTTGTACATTTAATGATTTTTATAATATAACGGTGGGTGTATATAGAGCTGTGGGTTTTTCCCTTGATCCCCCAAGTGTTTTTTCATCCACAGTTAGGGACCCTTATTTGAGCGGGGGTGTTGAGCTTATATGTGAAGCTACTCAATATATGGCTTCTCCATATATGGCACCCAGGTCCCCTCTATATATACATCATCTCATGTGTGTATTCTACACACTTTAGGGTTCTATTTCTGTGCTCTCTCTCTCTCTCTCTCTCTCTCTCTCAACAGTCTTAAGCCTTGTGGCTGCTCATGATTTAAATCTTGAGCAAATGGATGTAAATAACGGTCTTCCCTCACGGTAAGTTAGAGGAGGAAATTTACATGCTTCAACCAAAGGGGTATGAAGTAAAGGATAATGAAAAAATGGTTTGAAGATTAAACAAGAGATTGTATGGTTTAAAGCAAGCATCAAACCAATGGTACTTGAAGTTTGTGCTGGATCATGGATTCAGAAGATGCAACTCGGATCATTGCATCTACACGAAGAATTTGGGAGATAGAAAGTTCATAATCCTAATGTTGTATGTTGATGACATGATGATTGCAAGTGCTAACATGCAGTACATCAAAGACCTAAAAGAGGAGTTGTCTAAATCTTTTTCAATGAAAAGATATAGGTATTGCAAAGAGGATCTTGGTATGAAGATATAAAGGGATAGAACAAAGAAGACAATAAAGCTATCTCAAGAGGATTACATCAAGAAGGTACTAGAAAGGTTTACAATGAAAATGCAAAAATGGTTTCTACACCTTTGGTTGGTCACTCTAAACTAACCAAGGATATGTGTCCAAAGACACAAGAGGAGATAGCATATATGTCTAAAGTTCCATATGTTGCAGTAGTAGGTTCTTTTATGTATGCTATGGTCTGGACAAGGCCAGACATTGCACATGCAATGGATTTGTAAGTAGGTTCATGGACAACCCAGGTAAAGAGCATTGGCAAGCTGTGAAGTGGATACTTAGGTATCCAAAAGGTACAACAACAAATGCTTTGTATTTTTTAGGAATTGATATTTTTCTTCAAGGGTATGCTGATGCAAATATAACAAGTGATAAAGATACTCGAAGGAGCACTATTGGCTATGTCTTCACGGTTGGAGGCACATCAGTAAGTTGGGCTTCAAAGATTCAAAAAGTGGTCTCACTTTTTACCACGGAAGCAGAGTATGTAGCAATGACACAGGCAAGCAAACAAATTATGTGGCTTCACAGATTCTTAGAAGATCTTGGATTCAAATAAGACGATTGTGTCTTGTAGAGTGATAGCCAAAGCACTATCCATCTTGCAAAGAACTCAACATTTCATTCAAGGACAAAGCACATTGAGGTGAGATATCACTTCATACGCACACTTTTGGAAGAGGGACATCTAAAGCTAGGAAAGGTGCATACAAGTGAAAATCCTACAGACATGTTTACAAAGGTGAGCTTCTGCTCATCTTCAATCGGCATTCAAGGATAAGAAGCTAGGATGGAAAGTAGTCACAGGTTTGGTGTGGAGATCAGTCTCCAAGTGAGAGATTGTTAATTATGGAGCTTGATTTACCCCTTGTAATTTGTTGTATTAAAAATGCACATTTGTAAGGCCCTTGTTTTGAGAAGAAGCCATCATCATGCGTGAAGAAAATTCACTCGATAAAAACCAAAATTAACTCACCAAAATATTCCTTTTTGCTAGAATATTATGGCCGAACGGCGGTCAAAAAGTGGTTGGAAAACGGTTGGTCAGTTGGCCGGTGGCCAGTAGTCAATGGCCGATGGGCGGTGGCCGGAAGTCAATGGCCGATGGGTGATGGCCGAATTCAATGGCCGGTGGTCGATTCAAGATGGACTTGTCTTCTCAAGGGCGCACACATGGGTGCATTGGAGAGTCCAAGTCGGACTTGTCAACACAAGGGCGGCTGCACACGGTGGCCTTTGATGAGAGAGGGCAACCATTTTGGCCTATAAAAGGAGGCCTCTTCTACACACAAAAATGGATTGTGAAGCATTGTGAATTTGATGTGAGGTGGTGAGAGTGAAGCAAGGTGGGAGCTCCAAAAGGGTATTATCCTTTTTTAATCTATTTCTTGTTTTGAAGTATAAAAGCCATAGAGTGGTTGCTTTCATGTGGACGTAGCCCACAGTGGGTGAACCACATATATCATGTGCTCTTTCTCTCTCTCTCTCTTGATCTCTCTCTCTCTCTACTCTATAATCTCTCATGTATGCAAATTATCTCTCTTCATTAAGTAAACTACTTAATTATCTACTTAGCTACGCCATATTTCCTATCACACGTGTGCACAACATGTAGTGAGGGTGAATTGAAGTGCAAAAAACTTGAAGGGGTAGCGAGTACATTAGTGCTAAAAATTGCACACAATTCAGAGTTAAGAGTTAAGAATTTTAAAGTCAAGCTACAGAGTGAAAAACCAGTAGCAGTGAGCATGACTTAAACACTTTTGAAGCAAGTTGACTAGCTCACAATTGGGAGCTCTATTGATGACATGCAAACTGCTATAAGCTCATAATTGAGCAAAATTGGGGCGGCTTGCATAGGCTGCAAGATTAGCTAAACAACATAGGCTGCAAGATTAGCTAAACAACCCAAAATCAAGTAGAGGAGCTAGTAGCATGAGTAAATATGGGGGCATTATGGGTTGCAACACAGAAATTTGCAACAAGAATTGTAGTAGCTCGTAGCTGTGGTGCCTTGACCTACAACATGCACACATATATATATATATATAATATATATATATATATATATATATATATATATATATATATATATATATATATATATATATATATATATATATATATATATATATATGAAGTTATGTAAGAGTGTGTACATACACACATTGTAAACAAAAAGAAGGCGTAGGGGAGGAGGTGCATTACATAATTGGACAAAGAATGCAACTTTGAGTAGTGTTCGAACTCCTTAAAGCAAGGAGGGGGGGTGTATTGGTAGTCCGGTTTGGCATCGATGCTCTATAGGTTCACATATTGAGTGAGAGAATAGGAATGTTATCTATCTACATACTCTTGGCCATGCAGTAGTTCTTGGTGCCCATTTGCGCGCGATTGCTCATGTACGTTGTGTTGCTTTCACTACCCATTGTACATCATGTGGAGCCTTTCTTTGGTAGTTTTATCCAATCATTTTTGAGACTCGAACTGGAAGAGTCCTTTCTGAGACTGTGGCTAGTCTTTGTGTCGGCTTAGCCTTTTGGAGGGTCGTGCATAAGGTTTTATTGAGTTGGGGTGTTCTAGAATGTTGAGATACCTTTGGTGATATAGGTTGCTAGTGTTTCCTATTACAATACCCTCACCATAGGTTATGTATCTGATCAAATATTTTGCTTGATCTCACATATGGTAGTTGTTTGTCAATGGAAGTTGACAATTTATGGCCAGTTTTAATCTCTTGAGTTGGTTTTATGCATTATATGTATCACTTGGGTTAAGTAACACTCCTCAAACAAAGGAAACTCTTGTGCTACTAGTCCGTTTATATGTTTCATGAGTCTTTGAGCACTCTTTTGGCTTGAGATTTCATTCTCATTATTACAAATAAGATTCTATCAAAATATCTCCAGGTTTCCCCGCCATAACTTTTGACCTTATGTCCTCATTGCTCAAGTCTTGCAAACATGGCATCTTTTATTGAGAAATACATTTACAATATCAAAAAAGTTGATGGCACAAATTTCTCTCTATGGAAACAACAATTCCAAGATGTGTTGACCCAAAAATATGAATTTGAGCCAATCTTTGATCATGCAGAGGGAGACGGCTATAGAAGTATAATAGAAGCTTCTTGATGCAAAAGCTAGGTCAACTATTCTCTTACATTTAGCCAAGCATGTGTACTTTACCATAGTCAATGAAGCTAATGCTAAATCCTTGTGGGATAAGCTCTGCAACACATATGAGACCAAAAGTGCAAGTAACAGTGTACTTTGTGAAGAAGATTTTTGAGTTTTGCATGAAAGAAAGTAAAACAATCTCCAAGCACTTGAATGCATTCAATATACTTTTCAATCAATTGGTATTAAGGGATAGAAATTTGACAATTAAGTGCACTCCATCTTCTTACTATGGTATCTACCCTCTTCATGGGACATATTTTGCACAATGACTAGCAAATTTGCACCTAAGGGCAAGTTGGCTTATGATGTGGTAGTTTCCAATTTACTCATTGAAGAAATACTCAGGAAGTCAATGGAGTTTGAGAAGGAAGGTGATGCATTTGTTGTTAGTAGCAAAGGTGAAAAATGTCGCACTCATAACTGTAACAAAAGTAAGGATTGCAGGTTCTCTAAGAAAATTTAGAGGTTATTTGCACAATGTGAAGTGCTACCATTGCCATAAAAAAGAACATCTAAAGAAAGATTGTCGCACACAAGGAAAAAGTATCAAGATAACAATAAGTCTAACAATGATAGCAAGGGCAAGCCAAGATTGACGAGCTCAAAGTGATAGAGCCTACCATGATTGTAGATGTTCCTGAGGTTCAAAGTTCCTCAAATATTCTCATCTTTAGAATAGATCTTAGTCTTTATTCTCTTATTGCACAAGATGCTAGCCTTTATCAAAATTGGGTAATAGATTGTGGAGCTAGTTTCCACATGACACCTCTTAGAGAATGGTTCTCTATTTATGCACATACTAGTGGACAAGTCAAGCTCAGTAAGCCTATGAGCTTGAGATACATGGTGTGGGGACATCAAGCTAGTCATGCAAAATGGCATGGAGTTCATAGTCAAGAATGTCAAACATATTTCCAACTTAGCAAAAAGTTTAATATGTGCTGGTCACCTTGACAGGAGGATTGCGATCACAAAGATATATCCTATAAGTGAATCCAAAGATAAAGTCTTTAGAAATTGGCAAAGCTTGAAGATGGCCCCATACCTGTCCAAAAGTATGTGGATAAGTTTTGAGAGTTACATTTCAAAGCCACTCGATCTCTAAAATAAGATAGACTTTGTGAAACAAAAGAAACAATTTTGTGTTGGCCTATCTGAGGAGATGAGTGAGTATGTCAACTCACAAAAACCTAAAACTATTTTGGAGGTCATGCATCATACTATAGTTTCTTTGAGGATTTGTTTCCAACATGAGGGACTAAGAAGGGCTCCAAGCCAATGGAAGTCAATGAATCAACCAATCCATTTAGGGGAAGAACAATGAGACGCAGAATTTTCCCAAGGATATCAACAAAAAATGAAAGGAAAAAGAAAAGCGATACAAAGCTAGTAAAGAGGTCTAATGTTATCATAAAGATAACAAAGTGTTTCAAGTGTGGAGAGCAAGGTCATATGTCCCATGCATGTCCTTAGAGAAGTGAATGTAGTGACTCTCCTAGAGCCACCATGGTGTGGAGACTCTAAAAGAGGAAGGCCATCACAAAGGAGCACCACTCTCTTATGCTTGGAGAAAATTAAGAGAGCATGATGATTTCATATTGTTTGACCCTGGCTCTACCCACAACTTCATTGCTGTTGAGCTAGCTACCAAGCTAGGAATTCATGACTTTGAGATGGGAGATATTGTACAATTGGGAAGCTAAGGATTCATGTGCAAAGTTGTGTCAATAAAGAAGATTTATTCCTCTCTCCACTCAAGCATGAAGATGTTATCCTAGGGGCACATGGTTTGATTGCATGGCTGCCACTATGAAGTTTCTCGAGAGAAAAGCCCTCTTTTCCTATTGAGGCAAGGATGGTGCACTTGACGTAAATAGCACGGGGAACACTGTACCATGTTGGGTTCAAGCCCTTGTTGATGGTTTTCTAAACTTGTGGGAACACTGTTAGTCCTAGTCTCTGCTAGATTGATGCACACCACTAGTCCCAAGTATATCTTTTCATGGTAGAAGGGTTGGTTTGCATGGTTAGTTTCTCCTAAATATTTAATAGTTTTCATTAATCAAATATAGCAACTTTTTCTCTTGAAGTTTCTCTCTTTCTCTCTCTCTCTCTCTCTCTCTCTTGCTTGCTCTACAATTGTTCTCTTTCCTCATGGCTTGCACTTGACATCACCCACCATAGTCATGCTCCTTATAAGTGGTATCAGAGAAATCCAAGTTCAAGCTGCGATAGCCTCAAAGGCTACATGACAAAGACTACCTGTGAAGAGGAAGGTGAAGAACTCGAGCTATATAGAATCGTGCAAGATAAGCATCAAACAACTTGCCTTGGTATTCTGATGAATTTTTGACATGCGATCTTCTGCTAATTACACTCTACAACGTGCTATAAGAAATATCGCTATCATCACAATCGTTTGAACTACAAAATTTGCAAATTTTTAATATTTCATAGTAATTTTAATATTGGCCACTTTATTTGAGTCTTGTTCAAGAACACATTCACATTGTGTTGCCTCCACTTTGTGCATTGTACTCCACAACAATTTGCATAATTGACTTCCTATATTTCTACATATTCTGCATCAATCTTATTCTTATGATTTGGATTCAACATAGGTTTTTGACTTGATTTTAAAATTTTGACTTCCACAACAGTCATAGCAAAAATTATATTGAATATGGCATAAAAAATAGACAAATTTGACGAACCTTTCATACTTGGCAAATAAAAGCGAACGATTATGTGGTGCAGAAAAACCTTTGGAGTGTTGTGAAGCCTCTATCAATAGATGAAGTAGGTAACAATGGCTGCAATCACTAGAGCCTTATCTATTGAGCAATAGAGAAAGGACGAGCAAGCATTGGGTATTATTATGACTTATCTAGAAGACAATTTAATTCTTTATTTGGATGATATCACTTCTTCTAGTACCGTCTGGACAGAGTTAGAGACTCTTTTTGGTGCCAAAGCCAAATATTTGATGATGAGCCTTAAAATGAAATCATACTCTCTAACCAAGCATGCTGAGGAAAAAATAGCTACATTAGCTAATAGATTGAAGAGCATCAAAACTCAGCTAGTGTATGTTGAAGCCACAATGCGAGATAAAGGTCCCATAGCAATTTTACTTAATAGCTTATCTATTGAATTTTATCAAATTGTAATTGTTTTAAAGGAGAAGCATCTTCTACCTTCTTTGTATGTTATCATTAATTTCTTGCAGGAAGTATAGGAGAAAATATTATCTCGTGTCAATTCTTCCATTATTCCCACTGCATATATAGTCAATGGTTGTACTTCTATCTGAGCTTCAACCATACTATCCAATCGTACTAGATCTTGTGCAATTTGTGGATGAAACAATCATCAAATGAGGGATTGCTTTAGTAAAAATCCTTGTGCTCACTGCAGTAAGATGAACCATCCTTCCACCAAGTGTTTCAAGAAGAATAAAAATCAGATCCATATGGTCAACGATGGTTGTTTGGTAGGTGCAGTTGACGTGCACTCTCCTAGCCAACCACACCTTGCTCATACCCAAAATTTTGATGTAATCTATATCTTTTCCCAGAAAAGCCTTGTATAAAAGACATTATGATTTTTGAGCCGCATTCTAAATATTCAAAGATGTATTCTTTTATCCTAAACCCAAAAATCCTTGTAAGCCGACCACTGGTCATATGAAAAGCCCACAGGGGATTCACTAATACTAGGGAGGGCCGGGATGCCACCTACATGTATCCCGCCAGGTAAAACCCCCTTATATACCATCCCTTACATGGTATCCCAACCCCCTATCTACGGAGATATAAGTGCTTAGATAACCCCCTATCTACATGGTATCCCAACCCCCTATCTATGGAGATATAAGTGCTTAGATAACCCCCTACATATGGATTCTGTAGTATTAGCATGACACCCTTACTATATATGTTTTAAAAAAATATAGGTTATACTTTTTTTCTAGAACTTCATGAAAAAAATTTGCAAGATTTTCCCTATGTAAAAAGACCAAATTTTCAAATCCACATGTGCACATGTACTTTGTAAGATCCCCCCTTCCTTAAACACACGACATGTGTATGCAAGTTTTGGGGGGCTACCGTACGCTTATGCACACTTGCAGAAAACCCCCCTTTTGTACACTCACATGGTACCATACAGAACAGACTAGTGAATCCCCCATGGAAAAGCCCTAAGTATAAAGCTCAAAATCCTTAGTTTGAACTCACATTGTAACATTATCCAAGTTTTTAAAGAGATTTTTGTAAGTATGACTGTGAGCGACCACTGAGAAGCACCTTGTATGATTTTTCTCTTCATTTGGTAACCAAAGTTTTGTTTCAGAAATTGCATTGTGTTCCTTGTCTTGTGCTCTTTCATCTAAGTATAATCATTCTGGGTTTTGTTATGGTTTGCAACTACCTGTTTGTGAGCTAAATTTGTAGTTTGAGTACAAAAATGGTTGTTTTTTGACATTTTGATCATAAAAGACTGTTCCTAGACCATAGGATGACCTGTCTGGACTATTCTACTACAATTTTTAAGACTTGGACCATGATGGATTGGGATTTTGGTACCTTGTTGGATGACCTCTAGAGATAGTGGCCCTAAGACTTTTTTAGCTCCTCCTAAAGTTTCATTGCATTCCGACTTTATTTGGTCGTTGAAATGACATGATGACCTACAACGTGAGATAGAACATACATTTTGAGTTTAGAGAGTGATAGATTGCTAGTGGTGATGATAGCTTAGTTCAATAGGCTCATTTCTTTAGGTTGACTCCCTTAGCAAGTCTTTGTGCCCCATCCGAGTCACTTCCTTGTGTATTGACATTATGTTAGTGCCAGACATCTATGTTGCAGATGTTCAATCACGACGACTGCTAACATTGGCACCGCTGTCCGGGATGTCATCCTTAGGTGGCGAGTGACCTAGTTGTATCTGTAGCCTTCTTTTCTAGAGATTTTGTTATCCATTCCATTTACACCTTAGCAATGAGGCAACTAAACTCAGGGTTTAGTGGTTGCTAGAGGATAGAGATCGAGGACTTGTTAAATCTACTCTTGACAGGCAAAGAGAGTTGTGAGTGATTTATGAAAGGCATTTCATTCTTCAGTTTTTTTGATGCTTTGAAAACACTGTTATGCAATCCATTTCACCTTTAATTTGCATTGTTTTGTTTGTTTTTGTTCATAGATTCATTTTAGTACTTAAGAGTAGGGTAGTTATCAACTACTACTATCAAATTTGGGCTTAAAGTTCATGGCACAAATTGACAAAAATCATATTTTGGTAAAAGAGACCATAACTTTGAAAAAACAAAAAATTTGATGGTCAGAGCATAAAAGCTGATCAAAACCCAGAAATTTGGTGTAGAAGGGATTCATCAAGCTCACAAAAAGTAAATTGAGAATTTTCATCCAGTTTTTTGGAGGAGCATGGATCGCGATCCATGTACCTTTGAGGTTGTTTATCCAAAAACTAATACCATTTGTTGACATGGGGTGCTTCTAGGCAACGGAAACCAAAAACTAGGAATAAATTGATACAAAAACACACTCAAAAGAAAGAAATTGGAGAAAATCTTCAAGCTTGGAAAATTGGTCAAAATTTTGGGCTAAACTTTTAGTGATCCAAATTCAAGAAAGGGTGGGAATTAGTATCTACAAGCATAGACAACTAGCTGACCAAGATTCATGCAAAAAACATCGATCGCGATCCATGTATCTTTTCATGATTTTTGGTTGAGATTTGAGTAGCAGGTAGCTAAGGACCATTTGAAACAACATTCTCAAAAGGCACACAAGCAAAAAGTGAAAAAAAAGGGTCAAGAGTTGAAAACGTTAGAAGCTAGTCAAAAACTGCAAACTAGACACAAAATTTCACTTTTGATTGGCAAAACATGATACAAATCCAAAACATTTTTGGGAGTAGATTATTGGAATCATAAGTAGCTAGTAGGCCAAATTCTAGGTTCAAATATGATGGAACATGGATTTGGATCCATGTACCTTTTCTAAGTTTTGGGACAAAAACTATAGTAGCCTATAGCAGAGATCACTGTAAGTAATACTTTCAAAATCTAGGTAGCCAAAAGAGTTCAAAAAGAGGATGGTCAAAGTGGACAAAAATACATTAAGACCAAAAATTGCCAACATAGATATAGGGCTTAAATTTTGATTGATCTAAACCAATTCAAATCGCATAAGAAGAATATAGCTAGGATTAAGGTACCAAGGGCAAGCTGTGTATCAAGTTTCATCACATTCTGCCCCAAAGGTACATGGATCGTGATGATCAATGTTTCTTTTTCACAGACTGAGACCAGACTTACACAATAGCTAGAGCTAGTCACAAGGAGCCATGCGGTCTTTTCAAAATTGAATTTGGATTTGAATTGTGGATTTTGCAAGCAAAATTGAAATTCTTGCCAAAAGCGTGATAAGATTTGTCGACTTTAGATTTTGATTCATGGAGCGGTTTCAAACTTATAGCCACCAAGTTTTTTTTTGTACAGAATGCAACGACTAGAGTGTGTGTTTTAAAGTGCTTTCTATTGGAGGATTTGAAGGTAACCAAAGAGGTAACATGTCAGGGTTTTGTAATAGTGATTTTCTTGATATATTTGCAATCATGTAGATTATATTAGAGTAGAAACCCACTTATAGGAGACCAGAGTAGCCACATTTCCATAAAAGAGAGTGTGAACCAGGGATTGTTTCCGACCTTATAGACAATTCTTGAGAAAAATATGTCTGATCATACTTCTTCAGAGAGATCTTATACCTACAGGGCTGAAGGTTTCAAGAGTGTGAGTTTCAAAGAGAGAACGAATATGGAGATAGGACCATATCAATTTGAAAACCAACAGAGTGCAAAAGTTTACAAAGACGGTATGCATTATTACTGTGTAGAACTAGAGAAAAGACCCAATGAGTAGGACATAATGTCTATGGACTACAATGTATTTAGTTCTGCAAAATACCTGTATTGTGGACAAATGGGGATTGATAGGCACCGAGGACAAAGCCAATGTCGAGCCTGACGACACTCAGATCACCAAGACATCACCTATGTCAAAGTACTCTTTGGCTGCTGGTTAAGGCTCTAAAGTTCCAGGGATTTCATATTCACGCAATCATGTCTTTTTTCCTATGATCACAATGTTAATTAATAAAATTCTAAAACATTCACAAAAAGTGAACCATGTGACGTGAAGGCTACAAAATGGTCCTGTCACTTTCTTAATCGATACAGAGTGCTAGCCCTCTGGGCAGCATCAAGGAACCTCGAGCAACATCACCACCTCGACAAAAGTGGTATGCAGGCAAAAAAGAAAAAAGAAAAATAGTGTGAAATTGGTGTAACGATGAGGAGCGCTCGATTCCAACAATAGAAATGAGCCCCAAGCACTTGCACCACCTAAACCCTCTATGGCAATGCTTCTTACCCAAACTTGTTCCTCGGTGAATAGACACCCATACTACAACAAAAAAATGTGTCATCGACGTATATATTGACGCTTAACGTCGCTATCTGTGTCCCTATAAAACTCTCAGAATTTGCGTCGATATACGCGTGGAAAGGCTTTATTTGCGACGCAAATAACGACGCAGATATAGACGCACTTGTAGACGTAGATAGCGACACTGATTCCGACGGAAGTATAGACGCATATATCGACGACCATAACAAACATTTTTTTTCTTGGGCGGAGGACAGGTAGCCTGGACTTTGCCCAGTGAAAAGATGGACACAGCCACCACAGCCAGACTTCCTGCCCTCTGCCCAAGAAAGCGAGCAACACCAAAATCAACCGTGCTCCCGTAAAAATTTCGGCAGAGTTCCCTTTGTTTTTACATAAACTTTTCAAAAAAAACCATATCATGTATACGCCTCCTACATGCTATCCATGTAGGATCTCACATGAGATTTAACGCCAATGAAATAAATGAAATGAACTTTGTGCAAAACCATAACCGTACCAACTTAAAAGCATAACAGTAACGAACCATAACCATAACGAACCATAACCATAACTTAAAAGCATAACCATAACTTAAAACCATAACCGGCCATAACCACTTTGATCAAAACCATAATGCAAATAACCATAACCATAAACAAAATTAACAATAACCATAAACATAACCAGAAAGTTAAACATAACCATAAACAAAACCTGAACCATAACTATGTCTATACAAGAATAGGAGAAATAACCATGTCTATACAATGACAATGACAATAACCATAACCATAACCATAAGGAAAACAATAACTGTCTGAACAATAACCATAACCATATATGTCTATACAAAAAAGAGACACAGAAGCGTGCAAGTCTGTGTCTCACAAAGCATATATATGAAATCCGGTCCATTGATGACTAGGCGTCACAACCTGCACATAGGACAACTCACAAAATTAGTATTGATATTACTTCACATATACTTACTTAATTAAATCAACTCACACATATTAACGTCTCACCTCAAGTGATCAGCGAGACTGTAAGTCCTCCCAGTCTACAGGCTCTCCTGAAGCATCAAGATCATTCAATACTTCATAGATACCTCTGCGATATCCATCTGACTCTTCCTGGCGTGTCGGGGCTTGATGCATCGCAAGATTCTATGTTTATACAAAAATCAAAGTAATAAGAATACATGATTCATCGCGTTTTAAAAAACGCCATAGTTAAGATTGGATTAGAAACTCACAAACTCATAACGAAAGGTGTCGAAGCCTCCGTTGCCAAGATGAGATGTCCCCTTGGTCGCGACGGCTCACGCTGCTGTCTGAACCGCATCTCGTGTGGGATGCCCGAAGGCTTCGACGAGCCGGTCCTGAAAGCCTTCCGAGCTGCATCTCATCGATGTTTCATGGTGTCCCGTGCAACACCCTTGATCCACCTCCTTGGAACAACGTTTGAACCCGGAGCAGGCTGGTACTCTCTCAGGATGGTCTCCACTATGTAACTGACTTTGTCCTCATCCTGCTCACCCCAAGACGTCAGAATGCTGGTCAAAAACTGCAGCTCCGCGAGATGGCGAATCCGCTGTCTCATCTCAGTCCCGACTCTATCCATGTCAACAGAACCATCTACCCATATAGTATAGAGCACCCCTTGGCGTCGTTCATTTTCTTCGGTATCCCTTGCCCTTGCGGCTCCTCTCCCACCAGTCTTGCATCCTCCTCATCGCTCCACAGTCGAGGAATTTCTGGGTCAGAAATGGATAGAAATTCGGTCGTCAATACAAGAGACTCTTGCACCAGCCATCCTTCTGCCATGCTTCCCTCTGGACGCGCTTTTTGGCGAACAAAACCCTTAACTGTTTTCATGAACTGCTCTAGAAAGAACATCCAACGGCCCACTGCAACCTCATCTACTACATGGACGAGCAAGTGCATTTGGATAGTTAGGCAGCTCGTGGGTAGATACTTCTCAATCATGCAAACTACCTCAATGGAGTTAGCCCTTGCGACCGCAATAGATTCCTCTCATATCTCCTTGGAAGAGATCCACCGCACTAGTTGTGAAATCTTATATATGCAGGTCCGCACTTCCTCCGTTAAACACCCCTTGATCACAATTGGAAGAATAAATTGCAAGAACTTATGCCAGTTGTGCGATAGATTCCTCTCGCATCTCCTTAGTGGAAGAGATCCTCTCGTATCTCCTTGGAAGAGACTGCAAGAGATTCCTCTCGTATCTCCTTGGAAGAGATCCACCGCACTAGCTCTAAAATCTTGTATATGCATGTCCGCACTTCCTCCGTTAAACACCCCTTGATCACAATTGGAAGAATAAATTGCAAGAAGTTATGCTAGTTGTGCGATTTTAGTCCTGACAGTTGATCATCACGGGTGAATGCTGTCTTGAGACACTGCATGCCTCCTATTGGTGTCCTCAACTCTGAAATCACCCTTTTCACTTGTCGTTCCTCGCTTTTTAGCAATACCCATGGCGCTCTTGGAAGCTTTGTTTGGCCCGCTGCAATGGTGAAAGGCCACAGCTCTAGGATCTTTCCAACTGACTGCAAATCATCTCGTGAAGCTCGATTGTCTTTCATTCCCATGATTGTCGTCCAGAGGAGCTCTCCCACATTCTTGAATATATGCATTGGATCCAGCAAATGGTTAATTAGTAGATCACCCCAGTACGGCAATGTATGGAGAATGGACAAACGTTTCATTCCTGGGAGAGGTTGCCCCTCATGTTGCTCCCATCGACGACGCCACTCTTATACATGCATAGGACGACATTCGACGGGACCAAGCCGACCTTCGCGCAAGTGATGGCCATCTGGAAGATACGATGGTGGCCTTGATAAATTGTCTTCTGAAGCGAGGCAGAATAGCGCACATCCAAAGACGGCCCGCAAATTGGACATGCATTGTATCCCGAAGTTGTAAGCCCTACATATATTAAAGCATGATTTAGTACTACACAAAGTGCTTGCGAATAGCGAGATTTTTGTAAATCATCCACCATTACCAGAAGCTTCACCGTATCGTGGCCAATCATGCATAGTCCACATAAGAAGTCCATGGATCCTTGCATGCTGTTGTCGTGTTGGTTCAACCGCATCTGCTATGTCAATCCCATGCCATAACTCCTGGAGCTCGTCAACTAGTGATTCTAGATAAACATCCATGTTTTTTGCCTTGAACTTACCAGGTACAATCAAGCTTAATATCAAATGACCCTTCTTGATGGCAAGCCACGGCGGGAGGTTGCAATTGATAAGGCACACACGCCAAGTGCTCCATGACGAGCTTCTCAAGACAAATGGATTGACTCCATCCATTGCAATGCCCAAACGCAAATTGCGTGGTTCACTCTTAAAATGTGGCCAGGTGTCTTCAATGTGCCTCCAGGCCTTTGAATCAGCGGGCACCCTAAATGTTGCGTCAGTGGATCTATTCGTAGAATGCCACCGCATCAACTTTGTAATGGAACCACAACGAAACATGCTTTTTATCCAAGGAATAATAGGGAAATGCCGCAATACTTTAGCTGGCACTATCTCGCCAACTGCATCTTGTTTGTAGCGCATTGCTCCGCACTTAGGACATGATAGACAATCTACGAATTCATTGTGAAAAAGAATGCAATCATTTGGACATGCATGAATCTTGTTGTAGTCCAAGCCAACTGAGGTCAATAGTTGCTTTGCGTCTGGCCTAGAGGGGGGCATTTCATTGCCAGCCGGGAGAAGTTGCTCCCGCAATAACCTGTTTAAGCCACATTAAATTAAAAACCTCTCCAAGCACGTCACCGTTGCAATCGGAAAATCTCTTTTGTAAATTACGTACCTAAACAAAGTAGTGACGCTTGCATCTGACCGCCCGTACACTGACTGAAGATTCAAAAACGCCAGACAAGTACGAAGCATCGATATTTTGGCGCCTTCATAAATTGGTTGACGTGCCAACTTCCTCAACATGTCTTTAGGAGATAGGCGCATGACTTTTGGTGCTGCTTCGTTAGCGTTCTCCTCGCTTGTCTGGAAGAAGGCATCCAACATCTCCTCCATGCCGTCGTCTTTTGTCTGTAAGTCCTTTTCTACTTCCATCCTTGGCTCTATATTGGCCGAACCTTCATGCATAATCCTTTTTCTCTCTCTCTCAGATGTAGGTGCTATGTCACGAAAATCAATGCCCGTTCCATAGGAGTCGTATCGTAGATTCTGCACGGTTTCTTTAGCAAACTCTCCGTACTTGTGCACATGCTCATTACATATCCTACGCTTGTGCAGGATTTGATACTTGCAGAGCGTGCACGAGCATGCAATCTTTTCCTCCATGTTAGTTGATGACGTTGCCATCTACAATGATTATGAATGTTGTTTTAATATATATACTCCTCACAACTACCTCGCATTCTCTAGTCTTGCCCAATCTCCGTACACCTCGATCCAGAGGTGTACGGAGATCAGGACCACCGGGTCAAAATCTCGTCTTTATTGGTCAAATCCTATATGGGTAGACACATACGTGCACTCCCAGGTGTACATGGCAATGCATGTAGCAGGCAAAACCCCTTTGCCTCTTTTAGTTCCATAGTTTCTTCTCTGTCTACGTACCCTATCTCTCTTTCTCTCTCGATCTCACTCTCGCTATCTCTCTTTCTCTCTCTATTTCCCTATTTTCCTATGTCTCTGCCATAACTCTTGGAGCTCCACTTCCCTATCTCTCTCTCTCTCTCTCTCTCTCTCTCTCTCTCTCTCTCTCTCTCTATATATATATATATATATATATATATATATATATAAAACTCTCTTAGAGAGAGAGAGATAGAGAAAGAGAGTTATATATATATATATATATATATATATATATATATATATATATATATATATATATATATATAACTCTCTTTCTCTATCTCTCTATTTCCTATCTCTCTCTCTCTCTCTCTCTCTCTCTCTCTCTCTCTCTCTCTCTCTCTCTCGGTCTCTACTTCCCTATCTCTCTAATGATCGAACGAGCGACTGATCTAGGGAGATCTAGACGCCCACGACTGTGGAGGACTACACAACATCGACAGAGGCTGCATCAGAGGATCTAGCTAGGTCACTTTGGCTCGACATGCACAACGCCCGGTCAGAGTACTGACCATGGAGGAGATCTACCTATACCAACTAGCTCGTTTAGCCGTTTAGTCCACACCCAACAGTTTAGGATTCCATAATATTTTATTTTGTCATCTTCTTACTCTGACTTTGTATCAGATCCATCACATTGCAACTTTCTTGTCTCATGTCTCATAGGTCACTTTGGCCTTTCGAAGACGTTAATATAACATTTCATTTCATTTCTCTCTTTAATTTTTTTTTCTTTAATTTTAATATCCTAAGCATACATTAATTCTCTCTCTCTCTCTCTCTCTCTCTCTCTCTCTCTCTCTTTGATTACCTACACACACACACACACATTTCTCTCTCTCTCTCTCTCTCTCTCTCTTTCCTAAACACACACCTCTCTCTCTCTCTCTCTCTCTCTCTCTCTTTCCTACACACACACACCGCTCTCTCTCTCTCTCTCTCTCTCTCTCTCTCTCTCTCTCTCTCTCTCTCTCTCTCTCTATTTCCTACACACACACACACACACACCTCTCTCTCTCTCTCTCTCTCTCTCTCAATTGCATGGGAAGCAAGCAAAAAAGTTCAAAAGACGCATAAAAGCAAGATCTTGAGCACGGGATGGATGCAAGACATAAAGAAGTGGTTTGGGAGATGGGATGCATTACACTTGCTACATGATGCTTCAATTGACTCTCAAGTGAATGAAGCTTTTCTACAACGCCAATGTATTACGGCTTGGGAGAAATCCGGTGGGTCACGCTTCATACATTACACCACCTATATTGCCCCCAACTACAAAACCATGTTCTTCGCTGAGAGAGGAAACCGTACTCACACTTACATGCTTGAGCCTATTCCCTTGTCCGCGATACGCACTATCATAGCAATTCGGCTTAGCTCCCATTTCCTTCGATGCGAGATAGGGCGTTGAGGCAATGGAGAAGAGTCAAATCGATTGTGCACATTATGCTCACTACAAGTTCGAGAGTCTGAGTACCACACACTACTAGAGTGCTCAGCTTTTGATCACATCTTGATCACATCCGAACTTGCTTCTCTCACATTTTCAGCCATAACTTAGACCTACACACTTTCCTCTCCCAGCCAAAGTGTGGGCTCTCCATTGCGACTCTCATCACTACAATTTTGGAGCATCGAGAGTCACTCATCAGCCATACACATACTACATCACATGTAACTTTGGTCCCATAGGTCATATTTGACCTCCTAGGACGATAATAAAATCTATTTATCTATCTCTCTCTCTCTCTCTCTTTCCTACACACACACACACACACACACACACACACCGCTCTCTCCTTTATGGGTAGACACATACGTGCACTCCCAGGTGTACATGGCAATGCATGAAGCGGGCAAAACCCCTTTGCCTTTTTTAGTTCCATAGTTTCTTCTAGAGGGAGAGAGAGAGATAGAGAGAGTTTCTGTCGTTTTCACACATGCAATTGGTCAACCAACCTAACTCTTTCTCTCTCTCTTTCTCTATCTACTATCTATCTCTCTCTCTCTCTCTCTCTCTATCGTTGTAGCTATCTCTAGTTAATTCTCTCTCTCTCTCTCTCTCTCTGTCATATATATATATATATATATATATATATATATATATATATATATATATATATATATATATATAGATAGATAGATAGATAGATAGATAGATAGATAGAGAGAGAGAGAGAGAGAGAGAGAGAGAGAGAGAGAGAGAGGGAGATAGCGAGAGCGAGAGCGAGAGAGAAAGAATGAGAGATAGGGTACGTAGAGAGAGAGAGAGAGAGAGAGAGAGAGAGAGAGAGAGAGAGAGAGAGAGAAATAAAGAGACAGAGAGTGATATATATATATCACTCTCTGTCTCTTTATTTCTCTCTCTCTCTCTCTCTCTCTCTCTCTCTCTCTCTCTCTCTCTCCAAGGAATTTGGATGCTAATCCAACCACATCGTCTACAACAACGGAAGCAATGATCATGGCTTACTTGATCTCGTTACAAGAAACCGTCAACAAGCAAGGTGAAGAGTTGCGCGCACTTGCAATGGAGAATGGTACTTTAAGAGTTCTCGTTGTGGAGAATGAGCACCTCAAGAAGGTTCTTGAAATGCAAACAACACGCTTGATGCATCTTGAGAATGAAGTTCAAGAATGTAAACGCTCTCTTGTGGACATGAATGTAGTGAAAGACCGCTTGAGCAAAGTTGAGAGTGATCATGTATTGAAAGAGGAAACGATAGATACAATACGACATGATGTATGTGAGATGAGAAATGCATCCAAATCATGGGCTGATATATGTAAGGATAATGTGGTTTCTACATCTCCTATCACGCAAGCCGTTGTCCAAGCAAAGAATGTAGAGAATGTGGACACTCAAGAATTGCAAGAACGACAAAAACGCTCAAAGAACATCGTCATTCGTGGAATCAAGGAGGAAAGCATGGAAACACCCCAATCTCTTGCGGTTGCTATTGAAGAGTTTTTTGCTACACACTTTGGCATGTCAGGAATCATGGCTTATGGTGCACATCGAGTTGGAAAACAAGGAGTCCCTCGCTCGGGAGAAAGACCTATTGTATGTACCATGGCTGATGAGGTAAAGAGAAAGATCATCCTTGACAATGGTTGGATCTACCTCAAAGGAACGGGTTGTAATGTATATGAGGATCGCACTCTTATGCAACAAAATGCACGTCGCAAAGCATACGAGGAAAGAAGCAAGAAGGTTAAGGTATCATCTCAAGAAGAAAAGTCACTTGAGGAGGATGCAAGTCCACCCAACAAATAGGGACACATGATCTATGAGACCAACTCACGCTTGCGAATAAGCTTTTGGAATTGTAACGGGTATCCATGGAATGCGGGAATTGGCATTGATGAGCTTACCAATGACTCCGATGTGATACTTCTTGTCGAAACATGGGAGCATGATGCGCAACGAATTCTTGGATTTGACAAATACGATGTACATTCTTTGATGTGGGCCAAAAATGCAAAGCAACGAAGAGGCCAAGGAGGCGTAGCATGTATGACCAAAAAGGGTTTGAAAGATGTTTCCATTGTCAAAGAAGATAAGTATAAACGCTACTTATGGCTGAAAATCAGCCCACCAAATGGTCAAGTCATGTTTGTAGCCGGCTGCTACATTCCTCACTATGACTCCAACTTTTATGCTCGCTTGAATATGGATAGAGATCAGCCTTTTGTTGAACTAGAGGAAGACATTGCTCATTACAAGGATCAAGGTGAAGTCATTGTTTTTGGAGACATGAATGCTCGCACAAATATGTTACAACACGACACACAACAAGTCGACATGCCGCATGTATCAAGAAGAGTGGATGACTCATACATGTATAATCGAAGTTCTAATGATGCAAAAGAAGTGGATCACTATGGAAAGTCACTTCTACATATGTGCAATAGTACCGGAATGCTCATTGCAAATGGTGTATCTCTATGGCAAGGCACCAATGACTTTACATGTAGAAAGCACAATGGTGCTAGCGTGATTGACTATATGTTGTTCTCAGAAGGCACTCTAGAATGCATACAAAGCTTTACACTTGGTGAATGGAATCCGGAATCGGATCATAGGATGTTATGTATTGACCTCAAGTGTGGTAAACGGCCCGAGCATGTAGCCTCCAATCGTGATGTGAATCATTTGTACCTACGTCTAGACTTCAAACGAGCACTTATATATGCTGATATGGTGGACCAAATGTTAAGCATGATAGAGCATCAAGGGAGCCCAACATTAGAATGCAAGTGGAAAGTTTTCAAAGAAGTAATTTTCTCTTGTGCGAAGGAATGCTTTCCGGTGAAACACATGTCTTGCAAAAGGTCTAAGAAGGGTAGCACCAAGAAGAAATGGTTTGACATGGAATGTAGTCAAGCCCGAAAACACTTGCTAAGATTGGATGCAATCAAAGACAAGGAAGTTTACTTGGAATGTTCACACACATACAAAGCACTTGTTCAAAAGAAGAGGAGAAGGTGGGAAGTCGAAAAACAACTTCTTTTAGCACAAGAGAAAGCACATGCATGTGGCAAGTTTTGGCAAAATCTAAAAGGCAAGCGCGTTGAGAGCTTTGGTGACTTGACTCTTGAGGATATGTATATGCATTGTAAGAACCTCTATGAGCAACCCAATGTTGATAAGATGGAGGGTTGTAGCTCCCTTCCATTTATGTCTCCCTTCTTTACCATTGAAGATGTATGTCGCGCGCTTGAGAAACTTGCTACTCGCAAGGCAGGTGACCTTCAAGGTGTCAAGGCTGAAATGATTAAATGGACAAGCAAGAAAACACGATATTGGATATGCGATATGTTTAACCTTGCACTTCAGTATGGCATGCCTCATGATTGGAGTGCAAATTGGATCAAACCTTTGCACAAAGGAGGAGATGTAAACATTGTGAACAACTATCGCACTATAATGGTTGGTTCTTTGATGGCAAAGTTATTTGGATGTATCATGGAGATGAAGATAAGTGAATGGGCTGAAAAGAATAGCAAACGTGCGCTTGGCCAAGCAGGTTTTCGAAAGCATCATAGCACTATTGATCACCTTGTCACTCTTCGAGTTCTTATGGAAGCGTCTCGATTGAAAGGAAAAAAGTTGTATTGTTGCTTTGTGGATTTCAAGAAAGCTTTTGACATGGTACCGCGAGGAAATCTTTGGAGACGTATGCAAAGCCTTCAAGTGCCGAGAGAATTTATGCATGCAGTCTTTCGCATCTACCAAAAAGTGATATGTCGATTACGTATGGGAGATGGAATTTCAGAATTTTTTGCAAGCACTATTGGTGTCAAACAAGGATGCCCACTTTCCCCAACCCTCTTTGGGCTACTCATTGATGAATTGGAATACATGGTTCTTGATTTTATGCAGCAAGAAGGCATAGAAGAGGTTAAGATTGGAAATGCGGTGATCATGCTTTTGCTTTATGCCGATGATGTAGTGCTCTTGGCACATACCTTAGAAGATGCACAAAAGCTTATGAGTGTCTTGGAACGCTTTTGCCTACATAGCGGGCTGATCGTGAATGGATCCAAAACCAAGGTTATGCTTGTAAAGACCCTCAATGACGAAAATCCATGCATTGTATACAACAATGAGAAACTTGAAGTGGTAGATCACTTCAAGTACCTTGGCCTTGAGGTTCCATCCAATCATAAATGGAAGGATTGTGCAATGCGTCGCTTGGAAGCCGGAAAGAGGGCTTATTATGCATTTGAGAACATGTGCAATGCAGGAGAGATCAAGTGTTGGGCTCTCAAAAAGTACCTCTTTGACACATTGGTGACACCGGTGCTTCTTTATGGAGTGGAGGTGTGGGGTGGAAGCATCGGGAAGTCTACTTGGAAAGAGTTTGAGAATGTCCAAAAGCGTTTTCTCACCAACTTTCTCCAAGTCAAGACACAAACACCCTACATGCTCTTACTTCTTGAGTCCGGATCGCTTCCCATTGAGGTCTTGGGCATGGAAAGGGTTGTGGAGTACATGCGTAAAACACAACGTAGCCCTTTGCATCGACTTCCTAGAATCGCATATGAAGCAAGTCAAAAGGTTCAAAAGACATGCAAGAGCAAAATACTAAGTTCGGGGTGGATGCTTGATATCAAGAAATGGTTTGGAAGATGGGATGCATGTCACTTGGTCAAGGATGCGTCGATCGACTCCCAAGTTAATGAGGCCTTCTTACAACGCCAATGTATCATGGCTTGGGAGAAATCCGGAGGTTCTCGCTTCAGCCATTACACCACACACGTTGCCCCAAACTACAAATCTCTCTTCTTCTCGGAACGAGGTAACCGAACCCATTCCTACATCCTTGAGCCCATCCCGTTGAGTGCGATCCGCACCATTGCCTCCATTCGTCTTAGCTCCCATTCTCTACGCTGCGAGACAGGACGTTGGGGCACTGGCGAGGAGTGTCATCGACTTTGCACCTTATGCCCTCGTCAAGTGCGAGAGAGTGAGTACCACACACTACTTGAGTGCTCAGCTTTTGACCACATTAGGTCCTCTTTTCCCCATATATTCAGCCATGAGCTCTCCCTACATACCTTCCTCTCCCAACCACGATGTGGACTCTCTATTGCGACGCTCATTTCAGCCATTTTTGAGCATCGAGAGTCACTTATGAACTCCACTCACACCACGTGACATGTTCATTTGGTCCCATAGGTCATATTTGACCTCCCAGGACGACAATAGAACTATCTATCTATCTCTATCTATCTCTGTCTACGTACCCTATCTCTCATTCTTTCTCTCTCGATCTCGCTCTTGCTATCTCCCACTTACATGCTTGAGCCTATTCCCTTGTCCGCGATACGCACTATCATAGCAATTCGGCTTAGCTCCCATTTCCTTCGATGCGAGATAGGGCGTTGAGGCAATGGAGAAGAGTCAAATCGATTGTGCACATTATGCTCACTACAAGTTCGAGAGTCTGAGTACCACACACTACTAGAGTGCTCAGCTTTTGATCATATCTTGATCACATCCGAACTTGCTTCTCTCACATTTTCAGCCATAACTTAGACCTACACACTTTCCTCTCCCAGCCAAAGTGTGGGCTCTCCATTGCGACTCTCATCACTACAATTTTGGAGCATCGAGAGTCACTCATCAGCCATACACATACTACATCACATGTAACTTTGGTCCCATAGGTCATATTTGACCTCCTAGGACGATAATAAAATCTATTTATCTATCTCTCTCTCTCTCTCTTTCCTACACACACACACACACACACACACACACACACACACACACACACACACACACCGCTCTCTCCTTTATGGGTAGACACATACGTGCACTCCCAGGTGTACATGGCAATGCATGAAGCGGGCAAAACCCCTTTGCCTTTTTTAGTTCCATAGTTTCTTCTAGAGGGAGAGAGAGAGATAGAGAGAGTTTCTGTCGTTTTCACACATGCAATTGGTCAACCAACCTAACTCTTTCTCTCTCTCTTTCTCTATCTACTATCTATCTCTCTCTCTCTCTCTCTCTCTCTATCATTGTAGCTATCTCTAGTTAATTCTCTCTCTCTCTCTCTCTCTGTCTATATATATATATATAGATAGATAGATAGATAGATAGATAGATAGAGAGAGAGAGAGAGAGAGAGAGAGAGAGAGAGAGAGAGAGAGAGAGGGAGATAGCGAGAGCGAGAGCGAGAGAGAAAGAATGAGAGATAGGGTACGTAGAGAGAGAGAGAGAGAGAGAGAGAGAGAGAGAGAGAGAGAGAGAGAGAGAAATAAAGAGACAGAGCTCTCTGTCTCTTTATTTCTCTCTCTCTCTCTCTCTCTCTCTCTCTCTCTCTCTCTCTCCAAGGAATTTGGATGCTAATCCAACCACATCGTCTACAACAACGGAAGCAATGATCATGGCTTACTTGATCTCGTTACAAGAAACCGTCAACAAGCAAGGTGAAGAGTTGCGCGCACTTGCAATGGAGAATGGTACTTTAAGAGTTCTCGTTGTGGAGAATGAGCACCTCAAGAAGGTTCTTGAAATGCAAACAACACGCTTGATGCATCTTGAGAATGAAGTTCAAGAATGTAAACGCTCTCTTGTGGACATGAATGTAGTGAAAGACCGCTTGAGCAAAGTTGAGAGTGATCATGTATTGAAAGAGGAAACGATAGATACAATACGACATGATGTATGTGAGATGAGAAATGCATCCAAATCATGGGCTGATATATGTAAGGATAATGTGGTTTCTACATCTCCTATCACGCAAGCCGTTGTCCAAGCAAAGAATGTAGAGAATGTGGACACTCAAGAATTGCAAGAACGACAAAAACGCTCAAAGAACATCGTCATTCGTGGAATCAAGGAGGAAAGCATGGAAACACCCCAATCTCTTGCGGTTGCTATTGAAGAGTTTTTTGCTACACACTTTGGCATGTCAGGAATCATGGCTTATGGTGCACATCGAGTTGGAAAACAAGGAGTCCCTCGCTCGGGAGAAAGACCTATTGTATGTACCATGGCTGATGAGGTAAAGAGAAAGATCATCCTTGACAATGGTTGGATCTACCTCAAAGGAACGGGTTGTAATGTATATGAGGATCGCACTCTTATGCAACAAAATGCACGTCGCAAAGCATACGAGGAAAGAAGCAAGAAGGTTAAGGTATCATCTCAAGAAGAAAAGTCACTTGAGGAGGATGCAAGTCCACCCAACAAATAGGGACACATGATCTATGAGACCAACTCACGCTTGCGAATAAGCTTTTGGAATTGTAACGGGTATCCATGGAATGCGGGAATTGGCATTGATGAGCTTACCAATGACTCCGATGTGATACTTCTTGTCGAAACATGGGAGCATGATGCGCAACGAATTCTTGGATTTGACAAATACGATGTACATTCTTTGATGTGGGCCAAAAATGCAAAGCAACGAAGAGGCCAAGGAGGCGTAGCATGTATGACCAAAAAGGGTTTGAAAGATGTTTCCATTGTCAAAGAAGATAAGTATAAACGCTACTTATGGCTGAAAATCAGCCCACCAAATGGTCAAGTCATGTTTGTAGCCGGCTGCTACATTCCTCACTATGACTCCAACTTTTATGCTCGCTTGAATATGGATAGAGATCAGCCCTTTGTTGAACTAGAGGAAGACATTGCTCATTACAAGGATCAAGGTGAAGTCATTGTTTTTGGAGACATGAATGCTCGCACAAATATGTTACAACACGACACACAACAAGTCGACATGCCGCATGTATCAAGAAGAGTGGATGACTCATACATGTATAATCGAAGTTCTAATGATGCAAAAGAAGTGGATCACTATGGAAAGTCACTTCTACATATGTGCAATAGTACCGGAATGCTCATTGCAAATGGTGTATCTCTATGGCAAGGCACCAATGACTTTACATGTAGAAAGCACAATGGTGCTAGCGTGATTGACTATATGTTGTTCTCAGAAGGCACTCTAGAATGCATACAAAGCTTTACACTTGGTGAATGGAATCCGGAATCGGATCATAGGATGTTATGTATTGACCTCAAGTGTGGTAAACGGCCCGAGCATGTAGCCTCCAATCGTGATGTGAATCATTTGTACCTACGTCTAGACTTCAAACGAGCACTTATATATGCTGATATGGTGGACCAAATGTTAAGCATGATAGAGCATCAAGGGAGCCCAACATTAGAATGCAAGTGGAAAGTTTTCAAAGAAGTAATTTTCTCTTGTGCGAAGGAATGCTTTCCGGTGAAACACATGTCTTGCAAAAGGTCTAAGAAGGGTAGCACCAAGAAGAAATGGTTTGACATGGAATGTAGTCAAGCCCGAAAACACTTGCTAAGATTGGATGCAATCAAAGACAAGGAAGTTTACTTGGAATGTTCACACACATACAAAGCACTTGTTCAAAAGAAGAGGAGAAGGTGGGAAGTCGAAAAACAACTTCTTTTAGCACAAGAGAAAGCACATGCATGTGGCAAGTTTTGGCAAAATCTAAAAGGCAAGCGCGTTGAGAGCTTTGGTGACTTGACTCTTGAGGATATGTATATGCATTGTAAGAACCTCTATGAGCAACCCAATGTTGATAAGATGGAGGGTTGTAGCTCCCTTCCATTTATGTCTCCCTTCTTTACCATTGAAGATGTATGCCGCGCGCTTGAGAAACTTGCTACTCGCAAGGCAGGTGACCTTCAAGGTGTCAAGGCTGAAATGATTAAATGGACAAGCAAGAAAACACGATATTGGATATGCGATATGTTTAACCTTGCACTTCAGTATGGCATGCCTCATGATTGGAGTGCAAATTGGATCAAACCTTTGCACAAAGGAGGAGATGTAAACAATGTGAACAACTATCGCACTATAATGGTTGGTTCTTTGATGGCAAAGTTATTTGGATGTATCATGGAGATGAAGATAAGTGAATGGGCTGAAAAGAATAGCAAACGTGCGCTTGGCCAAGCAGGTTTTCGAAAGCATCATAGCACTATTGATCACCTTGTCACTCTTCGAGTTCTTATGGAAGCGTCTCGATTGAAAGGAAAAAAGTTGTATTGTTGCTTTGTGGATTTCAAGAAAGCTTTTGACATGGTACCGCGAGGAAATCTTTGGAGACGTATGCAAAGCCTTCAAGTGCCGAGAGAATTTATGCATGCAGTCTTTCGCATCTACCAAAAAGTGATATGTCGATTACGTATGGGAGATGGAAT